>NW_015386145.1:223065-259743 GCF_001527695.2 Protobothrops mucrosquamatus | reverse complement strand
GCTCAAGGTTGACTCAGCCTTCCATCCTTCCGAGGTTAGTAAAATGAGGACCCAGATTGTTGGGGGCAATACGCTGACTCTGTAAACCACTTAGAAAGGGCTGTGAAGCACTGTTAAGCGGTATATAAGTGCTATTGCTATTGCTAGATTTTTCAGAAACTATACTTACCCACAGTGACTGCAGCTACAACTGGTGAAACAATTACAGATAAGGTTACACCACCTGCAATGGCTAAGTTCCTCTTATGCTTTGACATGTCTTTGCCTTCGTAGCGATTATGAATCTTTATGAGAAAGAGGAAAAATGAAGATATTTTAGAACAAATTCCATTTAATAGCTGGTAGAAGAAATGATATACAGGAGCGATCAATATTATCTTTATCTATTTACTTGCCATTTTAAATTAATGAATTTAAAGATCCCATTGGTATAATTAAACAGGATGAGTAAACAAAGCAATGTAAACAAAATCTGTTTTGGATTTCTTTTTCTTTCCTGTTTAAACCTTTCCTCTGCTATCTTCCTTTTCAATGTTTGGTTGTACTCTTCTCTCTAGGTTTCTTGACCCAAGGCTAGTTCTCCACTTAATCTCTTCTCTTTGCCTGCTGACAGTTTCCCAACAATACTAGAATCTCTGGTTAGAAATGGATGGTAAATTCCTTTAATTTAGATTCCTGTCCCAAGACAGAAACTTGAATTCACAGATGTAAATGGTCTTTGATTATAGTTATGAAATAGTATGCCGTGCATGTTCAAATGTATGGTTGGTATCTGGGCTCAAATACCATCTTTGTCACTAATTTCTTGGGAAATCGCTTTTCTTTGTGGGAAAAGGAAGAGGACTAGGAAGACCCTGATTAAAAACATTTTGTGACCAGAGAAAACTTTATGGGAATCATTTTGTATTGGTAGTTAATGAAGTCGCTGGGTCTTCCATGAAAATTGACAAACTTGCAATTTTAAGACTTCTGCAGTTTTAGCTGAAATAAATTTTATCTTTTTTTAAATGCGAAGCTATAAAGTTATGTCACAGAACAGTCATAATGTGAATCACATTAAAATTTTAAAAAATGCATGACAATGAGATGTTATGATAAGCCTCCCTAGATAAGAAATAGCAAGGTTTGGAACCACCACCGGACAATAATTCATCAATGATAAATACCATTCATATTTCAGATAATGTTGGAAGCCTCAATAAAATTTCATCTGGCTATGATGACAGTGAAAAATAAATGGACGAATGTGATTTTTAAAATAAAACACTGTATCACCATTTTTTGTTTTCAAAAGTCAAAATCAGAATGTTCAATTGCACTTGGAAATTGAACCGGCAGCTATAGAATAATTGGCTAGTATTGTTAATAACTCTCATCCTTGTATTACTTCAACGCTGCTATAACCTCAGCAGGTTGATACTCCAGAGGAAAAATATATTTAAAAAGAAGAAAAAGAACAAGTAAGAACTGATTTGAAAAAATACTTTAATAAACAGAGTTTGTTATAGTGGAATAACAAGGAAGTCCCATTGAAAAATATGCAAATTTCAAAATCAATTCGGTTCTTACCTTACGTCCCACATATACAGGAATTCCAATAATCATTGCTGGAATAGCAATGCCTGCTATTAAGGCAATTCCCACAGGTGCACCTACAAGTGTCCCAAGTTGCCAAAGAATTTTCTTCTTCCGACTCCATGGTTTTTTCCCCCAGAATGTACAGCCTGATGGACTGAGAATTTTCCATATATAAGATTAACCAGTGAACAATCATACGTAATCAAATCCTTTAACTTAGACTATTACTAACCCATATGCTAACATATGAATATCCAATATCGTCTTGATATGTAAGTTCTCAGCCAACAGCATTTTAAAATAGGGACATCAAATCATATCTTTTTGTCAGCTACACCATTTCCAAAATTCAGCCCAAAGGTACATTTCTTAGTCACATCAGCCTTCCTTTATCTGGTGCCCAAAGACACAGGGATTGCCATTTCCAAAACTCTCACCCAATATTAGGCAGGCTGGTTTGCAATCTAAATTAAACAAAAATCTCTTTAAATCTGGATAGCTAGTTGAGATTTGATTTGTCTAAAATTTAACCAATAAACAAGTGGCATGTTCTCAACTAATCCTCAAAATTTCTAATACTGCTTCTTGGGGGATGAGGTAGAGTGGGGAGAGTGGCCCCGAGTCAGTCTTTACTCCTGGCAACTGCGTAGACTAGTTCTTGCAGTTTTTTAGGTACAATTTCTGGAAGTGGTTTGCCATTGCCTTCTTCTTAGGGCTGAGAATGAATGACTGGCTCAAGGTCATCCCGCTGGCTTTGTGCCTAAGATAGAAATAGAGATCATATCCTCACAATTTCTAGCCCACTGCCCCAACCATTAAACCAGTGGTTCTCAACCTTTTTAATGCCGCGACCCCAACCGGTCGTAAGTCGAGGACTAAACCAGTCGTAAGTCGAGGACTAAACCGGTCGTAAGTCGAGGACTATCCAACCGGTCGTAAGTCAAGGACTTTCCCTGCCCGGGAGCACCGTGCATGCGTGGTTCCGCCCCCTGCGCCGGCTGAGGCGTAGCTGGCAAGCGGCAGTGACGGAGCAGGCCGACCACCAGCTGGCCCAGCTCAAGGGAGGTAAGGCACCCGCCGGAAAAGGGGGAAAAAATGGCGGACAGCCTTGCTTGGCGACCCCCGTGAAATGGTCGATCGACCCCAAATGGGGTCGCGACCCATAGGTTGAGAACCGCTGCATTAGACCAAACTAGCTCTACCCCATGATCTCAACATTGCCATAGTCTGTTAACAAGAAGAATGACTAATTTGCAAAAGATTTCTCTGAACATGCAGAACAGGAATTTGAAGGGAAAGTATTGCGACATACAGTATTCTCCTACAGGAAGTTATTTGCGTATGTTCTGCTATAAATAGATGGGCCTTTCTGCATTTGCTCACCATACTATGCAGCAGTTTAATACACACAAAATCCTCAAAACCACCATACTTCATTTTACTAAATGCCTACGCAAAACAGATTAAGAGATTCAGAGGCCTTGCCCTTTTGCACCTTCCAGCAAGCTGCTAAAACCTGGCTTTCCCTCCAGGCATTAGGGAGAGGATATTAGAAGAACCCAATATACATATATCTTTCTGTCAGTCTGATATAAAAGGGACAACTGTACAAATATTTTAAATAAATATGTTGTTTTTATTATTATTTTTTGTACTGAATTATTTTAACTTTGGTATTAGAGTTGCTATGGGAGAGAAGCTATAAACTGGTTGTTAGCTGGAGTTATGTTGTTAGCTAGAGTTATGTATTAAATGGGCAGCCATAAAAGTTTTCTAAATAAATGTTTTATCTAACTTCAGAAAAATAGCAGTTTTGAATTAGCCTAGCATAGCTTCTATTACAAATTGGAATAAAAACCATGTTAAACTTCGGTTACCAGAAAAAAAATTCTTTCTCATACATACCTTAAGTAATGCAAGTCTGAGATCTCCTTCATGCATAACCAACAGAATTCACAACCACAGACAGCACAGGTCATGTGATTGCAACTTCCATCATTCATCTTTATTATATAAGCAGCACAGCGGGGGCATGGCTTTATGTCATCAGCTGTTTAAAATAAAGAAACACGATAGCACTATTACTCCCAAGAAAAATAAAAATTGAAAATATATCTCATCCTAGAGATCCAACAAAGCCAAGAAAGACCCAATACAAAGAGGTAATTAAGTGGTACGTAAATAAAACAAATGTAAACATTACACAGAACTTTACAAATTATTCTGCTTTAAAATAATACTCAATCATTTAATCCAAAACTATTCTGATGAGATTTTTCGGTATCCAACGTAAAAGCATAAAATGCATACTGTGATAGGTAATACAGCACAATTTGCAAAGGTGATAGTGCAAGCATTAAAAAAACCTCTTTAAAAACAGTAAAAAATGCTTCTCCTTCTATTTCAATCAAGCCAGATAACATCAATCAATAGCGATTTTAGAAAGGAGAGCATTCTTTTCAGTTCAGGTTATTTCCCATCTTTCAGAGTACTCATTCATAGGCAAAAGAGTCTCTTAATGGCTTATTTCCTTTTCTTCATAGAGAACTTCTGCTGAGTTATATACAAAGTAACTGCTCGCTCTTTTCATGTTCTAAGTGGGAGTATAAACAGATCAAGGGACCAGATTAGAAGTCTGCATGTCAGTGGTTTCTTATCTCAGCTATAATAGGCTCTATCTCTTCAAATTCCTTCTTATTCTTATAGTTTAAACAACTCACTCCCCCTATAATGAAACTTAAGTTTGGACATTAAGAAACCATAATTTTTTAGATTCACATAATAAATGAAGAGTGCAAAAAAAAAAAAAAAAAAGGCCTGATATTCATATCCCTCCACTATAAAGTGGTTTTTTTTCCAGCTTCTGGCAGAGTTTAATGGACAAAGCCAATGCCTTAAGCCTTCCAGATATATTTTAGCCACACATTTTAAGGCTTAAAACTTTCCCTCAAGTAGAATCTTCGTCTTGCCTCACCTTCTGAATATGATTACTAATATGCTGGGCAATACTTTAGGGGTGCCTGGGAGCCAACATAAACTTTGCAATCTTGTTCTGAATCAGAAAGTATGTTTTATAAACCTTCATGCTGGATCTATGCAACACGATAAGCCAAAACTAAGCAAACCACATGTTTTATCCTAGCATCTGAAATCAGCCAGTGTGTGGTCTGTTACTAGACATTTCAAACCAGGAGTTCTATCAGTAGTCAGATCTTTTCACTGATTGCATACGCTAATTATATCCAGCATGCCAAATACTAGCAGCACATTATTTCAGTACATTCTACATAACTGTACAATTTTGCATTAATATCAAGATGCTGAAGAAAAGATTCACATCTTCCTTTTTTCAGTGTCAGTAACTGTTGAATAATCTAGCACAGTGGTGGCGAACCTATGGCACGGGTGCCAGAGGCGGCACTCAGAGCCCTCTCTGTGGGCACGCGCGCCGTCCGCCCCGGTCCTAGGCCTTCAACTGGGTTTTATAAAACCTTTTCACTTTAGGCCTCCGCCGCCGTGTGCAAAAAAAAAAAAAAAAGGTTCAATCAGTCAATTTCAACTTCTCGCGGGGAAAAAAAAAGGTCTTGCAAAGTTGGAATTGATTGAACTTTTTAGTCCCACCCAGTCTGTCGTTACCACTGCAGCCACACCCACCCAATTGGCCACACCCAGCCAA
This sequence comes from Protobothrops mucrosquamatus, assembly GCF_001527695.2. NCBI lineage: Eukaryota > Metazoa > Chordata > Lepidosauria > Squamata > Viperidae > Protobothrops > Protobothrops mucrosquamatus. Next base: position 254,489 of record NW_015386145.1, on the reverse strand, counting down.
TGGGCCACATCCACCCGGCACTCAACGATGCATAAGTGGGTTTTGGGTTGCAGTTTGTGCACTCAGTCTCTAAAAGGTTCGCCATCACTGATCTAGCAACTCAAGATATAATACAAAAATATTTCTAACGTTTAGATTGAAACAATAAATACCTGCAGCTCCAGACTCCTGACTATAGCTAATGGATGAAGAACGAATGGTTCGCAAACGTAGACTTTGTGCTCTTTCCTGACGAGCAGCATCACAAGTCTGGTTAGGATGCCAAATCTGCTTACAGTGGTAGCAAAATTCAGTTCCACAGCCTTCACGCCCACACATAAGTTTAGGACAGCTTGCACAGCCAAAAGCAATGACTGCATACCTTAAATATTCAAAAATAGATGGAAGAGTATTTATTCTCTGTGCTAAGATAAAGCCTCCCTCAAGTTATTCTAGACGTCTGGCAATTATGTGGATAGATCCATGTTTTCTTGGCAACAATGTAGAAATAGTCAGGAACTGCCTTCTTCTAAGATTTCCCCAAATGCCTAGTCTTCTCTAAGCCTGGAATTTCTTTGTAGTCTCTTATCATTATTGTTAACTAGTATTTTTCTTCTTAACTCTTCTGAAAACAGCCAAGGTGAACCAGATATTGTCATATGCTGTGACTTTCTCAGTTCTACATATTGCCAATTAAAATAGCTGAGTTGATATTAAGAAACATCATCCTTTATAAAAGTAGAAACACAATAACATTTATAGAGCTCTAGTTAATCTTATACGGTATATTTTAGGTTTAGATCCTATAGTAGAATTCAGCAAACTTCAAGTAACAGGCATCACTGTGCTATTCTGCAAGATTGATTGAATCCAACTCTATTGTTTCAAATAAAATAAATTGAAATACAGATAGTCCTCACTTAATGATGGGCTCATAAAAACTCATTTACGACCTGTTCTTGAAATTACACACCACACACACCCATGGTCAGCACCATTCCAAAATGCAAGGGCTCAATGAATGGTGGCTAAGATCAGTCCTTGGAGTTTCAATCCCCCAAACACCCTCCCAGTCACATGATTGCAATCTGGATGCTTGATAACCTGTTTGTACTTATGACCAGTTGACAAGGGCCTTGTAATCATATGATTGCAATCTGCAACTTTCCCTGCGGGTAAGGTCGCAGGTCGCCGGGATAATCTTCCTCATCCACATACCTTCTCATAGCCCTTCTGCTTGTCCTAGCCAAGCACACCTTCATACACCTCCCTGGCGTTCACTGCACCTTCCTTGCACCCACTCTGGCCTGCACAGCACCTCTTGCATACCCCTCACACCTGCACCAACTCACGTGGCACCCCTCACGTACCCTCACCAATGCATGCCTCTTGCATACCCTCTCACACAAACATGCACCTTCTCCAACTCATGTGGTGCCTCTCATTCACCCACTTACATCCTCCTTGACTCACGGCTCTTGCATATCTCACATCTTTACCAATTCATGCCATAGCTTTTGTGCACCCCAATCATATCCACCCTGACCCTTCCTCTCACCTTGCACACCTTCCTTCCCCACTCAGCAGCAGCCATTTATTCACTTGTGGGCCCGGGACTCACTAATTTTGTGGGAAGCTGGCTGGAAGTTGCCTCACCTAATAACCAGGGGATTCAGTGTTTGTAACCAGGACTTCAGGAAAGGTCATCGCTAAGCAATGTGGTCATGTTTTATGGATTGTTATCAATGGATTCAAATTGCAGTTATAAATCCGGTTATAAATCAAGGACTGTCTGCAATCAACTTCAGCCTTGTCACTGACAATCCAGTATGTTTGTATATTAATGATCGCATGACCTCTGTAGATGCCATATGCTAAATAAAATAAAAAACCGAGCATTCGGAAAGAAATTTGCTGTCTTTCTCATACAGGCGTACTTGGTTGAACTTTAATTAAATGTTCTGTGAAAATATTATATAGTACAACATACTAACAAGCCTACATGCATTATGATTTATAAATTTCTTTATCTGAAATGTGTTAGATACCAATTATATTTTATCTACAGTAGTAAGATTTTGCCTTAAATGTTATATCAAAATAAAGTATTAAGGAACCACAATACTTTGGAACAAATTAACAAGTTCTCTTATAATTGTGTGCATGTGAATGAAATTTTATGAATAAATTCACATGTGGTATTAGAACAGTACACAAATGATAAAAGCACATAATTGCAGTTCTGTGCAATATAATCATATCGGAAGAGAAACGTGGTATACAAAATATAGGCAGCATGGATATGAATGTAATTTGTCTATTCAATCTCAAAATGTATTCTTTGTCATTTAGTATTTAAAAATCCTAATCTTCCCAGTTATCAATGTACTCCACATTTTATATACTTCTTCACACAGCTTCAAGAATTTTATTTCCATATTCAGCTACACTTATCTTTGATCATATGGCACTTCTGGACTTTACATGTGCTTTTAACATAGGTTAGATTAACAAATTTCTTAATAAAAATGCAATGTGTAGATTAAAACCTAAATAGTATATTTGAACTTGGTGAAGATAAACATTTTCTTTTAAAAAAAAACCCTCTTAAGTGGTAAATTATATAATTAAGACCAAAAAGAGTTGCAACAATATGTAATAATATGTTTAATATTTAAATAAATTCCTCCGACATTAAGCAAAAATCAGATTATGATCTCTTACCTTTTACTCAGAACAGTTGGCTCTTTTAATATGAAAATTTTTGTTGCCAATTACAATTATGCCAACTTTCACAATTTATATTTAAAAAACTTTAAATTTACTACATAAAAATAAAAAAATGTGAAGTTAAAAATGTTTAAGCACTAAAGGTAAGCTAGAATTCCACACGGATGAGAAGGTGGGTTGGTACAGAAGAGTGGGGCCACCTACTCAGTATATGAAGTACAGGAGAGGCAAATCCCATTTTTATGTGCTTAATGTAGAAAGACCTTCTTCCAGAATGCAGCAAATTAACAATCTGTGTCAAAAGCTACCTACTTTGGAGATTGCATTAAAACTTGACAACCCCCTTTAATATTCTGGAGCGTGAAGCACTAGCATTTGAGAAGATAGGAGAAGATAGGAATCTGTTTCTCAATTCTCTAATTTTTCTGCTATTAAAGTAACAGCAAACTATTTTTGAATGTCAAAAGAAAGAAAGAAAAACCTGAAATAAAAAAATAAAAACACACTGGTAAACAAGACATTATATACAAGCAATTTAATAATCAAGAAAAGATAAAAACAGAGCTATGGATACAAAAACACATCACTTACCCACAGTCTGGAGCAGGACACCACCTACAATCAGGGTCTGCAACAAGCCACCGTCTAAGCATGAACTCTTCATATTTTTCCATCAAGATGTCATCATTTAAAATTAATCGAATGTCATGGGGATTAAATCGCTCAGAGCATTCTGGACAGCTGATATTAACTCTGCTCTCTGAGATTTCTATCCGGAGATACTGACGTAAGCAATCCACACAAGATCTATGGTGACAAGTCATTATTTCCGGAAACCTCTCCTTAGAGTGCCGCAAAAGGCACAAGGGACATTCTATGAAGTCTCCCGTCTGCTTACTACAGATCGCAGTTCCATTGTCTGATGACATATAGGCAGATAAAATAGAGTTCTTGTCTGGGCATATTTCTGAGTGTATAGTTTCAATACTTGCAATTCCATCAACGCCGCCATTTACATCCTTGGCTTTGTGTTTCGTATCCCTTTTCCTTCGAAAAAGAGATCCCAGTGAAATTCTTCTTTTCTTTGGTGCCTTTTTAATTGAAGGCAAGCTTACAGAGGAGGCAGTAGATTGCAGGTCCCTATCAGATCCCATTTGCCGATGTAAACTCATGGCTATAATATTCATCAGAAACGGATCAAAGAATACATGCAGCTATGACCATTGTAAAGACAAAAGCACTATTGAAAAGCAGCATATTTAAGTCACAGAAGGAAAGGCGGCTTAAGTCTTGTTACGCATGGTCAGATCTTGTTCATTCAGCAAATTCTTCACAATATGTACTCCACCTCAAAATGCTCCTCAGCAATTCTGAAAAAGATGGAAGAGATACATAAAAATGACACCCCATTCATTCAGATCCATTATTTGCAAAGGACTGGTATTAGTCTGCTTATTCATTTTACAATGACCTAATCTTCCACTCCATCTTGTTTGCTTCATCCACCTGCTGCATTTCGGTCAATTAGCAAGAGAGCAAGTAAAGGAAATTTCTGGATTCCCAGTTGTCATTTTAAAAAAGAAAACCTATAGTCTTGGGGCAATATATATAGGTACTGTTCTATTTTGTGAGAAAAGGTTGCTCTCACTTTTCAGGATTTTTAACCAGTGAATTGCCAATCCTAAAATTGATGCTATCAGAGGAAGAAAAAACCCAGAGAGACATTTCTTAAACTTTACAAATGGGAAATATTTCCAGCATTAATTAAAATAAAAAAATAATATCTAGTGCAGTGGTTCTCAACCTTTTTAATGCCGCGACCCCCAACCGGTCGTAAGTCGAGCACTAAACCGGTTGTAAGTCGAGGACTACCAAAACAGTCGTAAGTCGAGGACTTTCCCTGCCCGGGATCGTCGCGCATGCGTGGTTCTGCCCCCTGTGCCGGCCGAGGCGTAGCTGGCAAGCGGCAGAGACGGAGCAGGCCGACCACCAGCTGGCCCAGCCCAAGGGAGGTAAGGCACCCGCCGGAAAAGGGGAAAAAAATGGCGGACAGCCTTGCTTGGCGACCCCCGTGAAATGGTCGATTGACCCCAAATGGGGTCGCGACCCATAGGTTGAGAACCGCTGATCTAGTGTGTTGGTGATATGCCTAAAGTTAAAGACATCTTCAAGATTTCAATACAGCACCAATGCAGTATTCTTGGTAACAGTATGAAAGTGGGTTGCCACAGCTTTCTCTCCAAAACTGAACAGAATGGGAGCAAGCTTGGTGCAAGCCAGAAAATGAAGATTTGGAAAAAAAATATCTCCTAATGTGTTATTATGTGACAGGCAGTTGAGCAATGGCTCAGAAGCCTAGCAGCTGTTTCAATCTAACCCCTCTACAACCTGCCTAACCCTTCACTTGGACAAAAGCAGAGCGACATGTAGCCTATCTTTCATTTACCAGTACCCACATATTAGCAAACACTTAAATGTCATGCAAAAGGAAACCAGAAACAAACACGGAGACAGAATAAAATACAGATGTATTTGATAAAGAGGATGGAAAAAATTCCAGAAATTGTGCCCTGCATTATTTGAGATTTTTTGACAGTAAAAGAGTTTTAGGTGTTGCTTTCTTGAAAGATTTTCCACAAACTTACACAAAGTAATATGTACATATTGAGTTTCGGGCTTATGGCTTTTCAGGTCAAAGCTATCATTATAAGGAAAAAGAGATGTAGAAGAAATAAATTTAATAGCACCATCTAAAATATCTATCATACAGTGAAAAAAAAATATAAACTACTGATTTCTTCTATTACTCCTTCCAAAACAAAACCACATAAATGTACAGCTATGAATTTGTGAAGAACAAATGTTTAGCTTAATTCCCTATCTATGGAGGAAGGAAGGTAATTTAGAAATTCTAAGAAAGACACAACATGCTTCTAATCTAAAACAGTAATTAATCTTTACTTCTTACACCTAAAAATAACAGAAAATGTTTCCCTACCTTGGGATACAAAAGATTACTTAAAGAAGTCAAACTTCCAAATAGTTCATTTGTTACAGTAGTAGTAATTGAAATTCATAAGTAAACGGAGGAGACTACCATATTACATCCTTCCTAAGTTATACTATAGCCAAGAAATTACAAAAGCAATAATATATAAATCCTATTTTGTGCAGGAACAAACTAATTAAGGAACCAGATTCAACATGCGAGAGCATGTCCACGACTACAGAAAAGCTATAGGTCACTTATTTTAAGCCTGTAAGCCATGAGGCTTGTTATATTTTCAGGAATAAATTGCACACACACCCCTTTAAAGTTGCATTTTAAAAGATCCCTTCATACACAATACATTTAATGTTGACATTTAATGACTAATATCTTAACATGCAGCATTTTAGAATCCCTGAAACAAAATCAGAAAGGCTTCGATAGAAATGGGATGATACAATTATTCTGATTTTTAACAGCCAAAGTGTAATTTTAAGAAGAATCTGTTCCTGTTCAAATTCAATGCAGCACAAGCCATGATTTGTAACAATTACTAAGTGATAATAGCTTTAGAAATCACAACAATTCAGTTAATACATTAGATTAGGCCAAAACCAAACATGTTTACTTCTATTCTACAGCTAAAGCAGGGCTTTTCAACCAGTGGTACGGGTACCACCTGTGGTACATTGGCACCTGGCAGGTGGTACACAACCATCCTAGAAAAGTGGTAGCGAGGGAGGGGAATGAGCTGAACTGGTGTCAGCACCGCACAAGCCTGAGCGAGAGATGGCTGGAGCTGCAGGGCTGTCAGGGCTCAGCGGAAACGCCAGGACCAGTGCCGCATTCCAGCTGATCGGCGCTTCTTCAGGACTGTCAGGGCTCAGTGGAAGCGCCAGGATCAGTGCCAGGCTCCAGGTGGACCTCAGCGCTGATCCTGGTGCTTCTGGCTGAGCCCTGAAGAAGCACCAATCAGCTAGAGCTCAGCACTGATCCTGGCGCTTCTGCTGAGCCCAGAAGAAGTGCCGATCAGCTGGAATGTTGCAGCATCTCCAGGGTCTTGTGATTTACATTCAGATTCTTGGCAACTGATTCATATTTATGACGGTCACAGTGTCCCAGGGTCATGTGAAGTGACCAAAACCTGCTGCAACCACCCAGCAGACAGGGGGGAATAAAAACCAAACACACCCCACCCCACCCCCGCTGCCAATCCTCAACAGAAATGCTCACAACAATGAAAACCTCAGACAGGAGGAAGAGCACCGCCAGGTGGGCAGGCAGTTGTCTTGCTCGGCTGTGGCTTGGGGGGGGGATTTTTTCAGTGCCATTGTAACTTCGAACAGTCACTAAGCAAACTGTTGTAAGTCGAGGACTACTTGTACTTTATCACTTTTTTCCTTCTTTTTTTTTTTGGGACATCACGTAATTGGATATTATGCTTCTATTTGTTGAGTTCAAACAGATAATACAGATAATCCTTAAAATAAAAGTTTATCTTTAAAATTGGTGGATAAATCAAATGCCGTGCAAATACAACAGAATTTCCTCCTCGCCTGCCAAATCATCCAAATTTATTTCCAAACTTAACCCGTGAGGACATGTTTTGAATTGCAGCCAGGAGGTGCCGATTTACAGAATGCAACTAACCTGATTCTTTTTTATAGTGTTCTACTTCAGTATATTTGCTAAAGTGATTTAAAGATTTAAAATGGTGGTATCCCTTCTCTTAAAAATCCAAAACAATTATATTATGTGCAACCGTCTGAATATTTACAAGTTTTTATATACCCCAGGTTCTTTTAAATGATTGGAAAATCCTTTGAGTAATTCAACTGAAGAGTTTATATATCCGCTCACAAAAGAGTACCTATGTAAACAGCTTGAAAACATCATATGCAATTGAATTCTATGACTAGCTAAACCCCATTTGTGCAGTATAGATCAAAGAAACACAGTTCTCAGGCTAAGCATTTTTCAGTAGTATGTGATAATCCTTTGGCTAACATGAACTGAGATTATTTGATATTAGAATACTCTTAAATTACAATACATACAAAGTTTAGAAAGCTTTGCAAGCTCTTCTGTCTAGATATTAATTTAAAAGAAAATCTTAAATTATTAAATTGCAATTTAAGAAACACTCAACAGCCAGCTATTATAAAGCAAGATTTTTTTTAAAAAAAAAGAAGAATGAATCAAGTCTTTCATTTATGAAATTCTCTTGTGAAGGAAGTCAGGGCTGCTCTATTCCTACTAACTTGATTCTGTCTTTGATTTTAATATTAGTCTTACAGAATTATAGAATTAGAATGTTCTTTAGAGGCTATCTAATCTATCCCCATGCTTGGAGAATATGACACTAAGCATCTCTGAGAGATGATTATCCAACTTATTTGAAGACCTGTGGTGAACTTTCATGTACAACCTCTTTCACTGGCTTGTATAGCATTATATTATTGTTTTGGCTTGTTTAAATAATGCTTTGTTTTTATTTGTGCTTTTTTGTATTGCTCATTTGTTAGTTCTTGTTAAATTGCTAATTTATTAATAATAATGTAGCTCAATTATTATGTGACACAGGTTACTGCTGTAAAAGTACATTCTTACTTTTTCTGTGCATAGAAAAAAATAGGTGGAAGATGGTCATGTTCTCAACTACTGTAGTCTACTATTAACACCAGGTGTGATTACTACATAAAGGAAAGAGCAAGCTACAAATTCTGCACATTCATCATAACAAACACTTTTGAACTTGAGGCTGCCAGACAAATAAAAAGTCTGAAGTTTAATAATACTAACAAAGAATTAGGCATTCAGAGGTTAAAAGAACACTTTAAACAAAAATCAGGCTTCTTTGTTCTCATCTATTTTATTCTAATTTTCAGATTATTAGTTTGCATTTCTAGTGAATCCCATTTTAAGCAACACTTCAAAATTGAAAGACAAAACAATCATTAGAAATTCTGTTCACAATTAACAGTACTGTATTACTTGTAAGGTCTTTAAAAATGGCTGACCAGTCAGTTTCTACTCCTGGCAGCATAACAGCAGAAAAACAGGAAATGGCTCAGACTATAACTATTAAACCTAAAACACATGGATTGGAAAGCATGAGATCAGACATAAAAAGAAATTGCTTTTATAAGGAAAGTGTCGATTATGAAAAAGAACATGGACAAGTGTTCTATGAGTTATTTACAGTCAAATGCTGCTAAATCAATAATTAAGAAACAGTCTACTATAGATTGTTTCAGTCTTGTCTTTAAACCCCTGCTTTAGAATTCTACAGTGGGGAGCATTTGAAACAATGTAGTTTCAGGTAAAAAATGAGTGTTAGTGAAAGAATAATCTAGTTCACCTTTGCAAATTCACTCAAACAAGCCACAGAAAAATAACATTCTCATCTAGGACAGAAGGTTATTGGTACCATTTCAGCTTTGTCAACCCAAGTAACCTCTGTAGTATATATGAGTATCACTTATTTTATGATCAAAGGAAAAGTGAGATATGTACTGTAATCCCAATAATTTCTTACAATGGTCACACTGGAAGCAACACAACTAAAATGAATTCCTGCCACAGGAGAAATGTGAGGCAGTCAATGATAGTGTTCTATAAAGAAATGTTGATAGTATAGCTGCAAATACCTTTATATTTAAACATCCCTGGTCAAACTGTATGTTTCGATGAATTCCCGAGTAGCAGAAGTTGACATAACTTCTGCATGAGACAAAGTTAAACACAACTTTCTATACATTAAAATGCATATTTATTACTATATTTGTGTTTACTTGTTTCAAGATTCAAAATAAAAAAACAGTGAATAAGGTAGATGAAGAGATTTATACACTCTCTGAGTGAAATACTTCCTTTGGAAAAAATAAGAGGTTCCAAAAATTTCCTTCGAACACATGAGATTTTTTTTTCATACTTGCTTTTGAAAGTTTTCCTCATTGCAAAAATCGTCTAGCTGTGAAAAATTCTTAGGTCTCATGATGTCAGACAACTGGGAAATCTCTCTAGAGCTGTTTCTATTAAATCTGTCCCTTATACAAAGAGTATGGCCTCATTGTCAATTATAATGATCAGAGTATAGCTACTTTGTTAACAGTTTTATTATATGGTGCCATTATTGGAAAAGTGGTAGTATTGGTAACAACCAAACTAAGTAATTCAAATACCTTGGATTTTCTTTTTAAAACTCTGACATCTTAGAACAAATAGCCAAGAATCATCTAACTTCAGATGTGGTAGCTGACCAGGACCAGCTCTAGAGAGCTTCCAGTGGTTTCAAAACAGAATATGCACCCTCCCCCACCACATATATGGCTCAACAGAAAACCAGAAGATTGGGCAGCCACAAGCAGTAGCCAGCTTCTGGCAAATAGGAGGCGTGCCGGGGAGGTAGACAGATCACCACCCTCAATACCAAGGCAGGTGAGGAGTAGTGATATTTTGTAACGAGATCTCATACATGCATGAAAACGGGTATTGCTAGTATACCTTTCCTCCTTGGCAAACTCCCTTCCCAAGCTCCTCTACCCTAAAAGTTCAACTTGCCTTGATATTACTGGGATTCAAGAGACCTATTAAAACCTGGCTACTTTAACAAGCCTCGTGGGAGATTATAAGACAGTGATTTCTTTTATTTAAGAATATATTTATATAGTTATGATTCCTCAGCACAGACAATATATTACCGATATTGCTTATAACTGAACATTTATTTTGATGATTTTGTTTATGTACGATTGGATTGCAAACTGCTCAGAATCAGTTGAATATTGGATGGGATATAATCTTTGAAAAATAGTGGTGATGGTCATCATCATCATCATCATCATCATCATGTTGGTAGTAGATTTTCCCAGGCTTTGGTTCTGGGGTATAATAATTCTGTTGCTAAGTGAGACAATTATTAAGTTAAATTTGCCCCAGTTTATGACCTTTCTTGCCACAGTTGTTAAGTGGATCACTGCAGTTGTTAAGCTAGTAACTCTGGGGATGGGATCTGGCATAGTGCAGGAATTTATAGCCACCATGGGTTTGCCTATTTTCAGCACAGATATGATTCACATGAACACACAGAGATAACATCTTATCTTTGCTTTAGAATAATCAAAAGGTTAATTGATGCTGGAGCATTTTAATGTTAGTCCTTTATCATAGTCTGATCATAGCCTCCATCAACCTTTGTGGGGGGATGGATCAATTAAGATGGCATGCTCCAAACACCTTATGGATCTAGCTTGTTCCCAGCCGGCACCTACAGTATACCCTAGTTACTTAGAAGGAAGCTGTATGGAACGCCTGAGTGATCTCCAGAATCTGGAGAAAATAAAAGAGCTTGATAAGGCTGTACCAGAGTGACCTTCCCCAAAGAACTGATCTGAGGCATTTCTTGTTTTACCGAACAGTTCTTGAAAAAGAAATGATTGAGATATCTGCAATAACACTGGCAAAGGACAAGAGTGTGAATGACAAAAAAAAAACAACAACAGGTAAAAGCTCATATCTGATCCTACTCTGTGACAAAGCATTAATATGTCTCTATGCTGTTCCCACTGATATGTCTTTTCAGAAATATGAGTCCAGAAGATCATACTGCTGGACAAAATTGCTCACATTTTGTTAAGAGTTTGATGTTGGATAAGAGGGATCTCAAGAGATGGCAGAGGTAAGATCATATGAAGACTCTTTTGAACATGTGACAACTGAAGAAATGAACAGAGTCCAGTATGGTGAATTCAGCCATCTGAATGTTATATTCATGCCCTTATCTGATATAAATGACCAGCAAAGAAAGTACAGTATAGATAGAAAAAATGACAAATGCAACCTTGAAAAAAGGGATGACACTGTCAGTCTTGAAGGAGGTAATGGTACAAAGCTCTTCAGGAAATAATAAATTCAGCTACCCTAAACAATTTTCAATCACTTCTTAAAGTTTTAGAGAAACTCTTTGGAGTACGCTCTTTAAGATGCTCAGAGTTTTGAGGAGTCAGGTGGCTTATAAATCATACAAACAACAACAAAAACCTAAATATCTAAAGAGGCCCCAGATGGCCATTTACATCCTTCTTATTCAAGGTACAGATTGAGGCATGCAGTCTGAGCAGAAAATGCAATAGAAATCTTAACTCGGTGCCCTGGAAATTGTGAGGAACTGGTGGGTGGAATAAAATCATACAGAATCTCAGCAAAATAGATATGTTATTAAGAGAAAAGTCAACCAGCTCCATGGAAGTTCCATTTATTACTGTTAATAGGGCTGCACTCCTGTCAAAGAGAACTTTGATCCGGGGGTCCTTTCAGACTTAAGATCCTGCTAGAATAGCAAGTGGAAGCCATGCTTTGGCAGTTTCAGTTGCTCAGCCATTTCAAATTTGTCCTGGAGCAGAAGATGCTAAAGACACTAACTCAGATCCTTGTCATGAAGAAGACAGTGACTCATGCCCTTGGGTCAGCTAGATTAATGCAATTCATTCAATATGGGGCTGCCCTTGAAGATGACCCAGAAATTGCAAATGGCACAAAATGCAGCTGCTCACCTACTGGCTTGCATTAATCAATTCAGTAGAATAATCTCTACTTTGGAGAGGGTATATTCGTACTAGTACTTAGATTTATATACCACTTCATAGTGTTTTACAGCCCTCTCTAAGTAGTTTACAGAGTCAGCATATTGCCCCCAGCAATCCTGGTCCTTAATTTATCGACTTCGGAAGGCTGGAAGGCTGAGTCAACCTTGAGCCAGTCAGGATCAAACTCCTTGCTGTGGGGAGAATTAGGCTGCAATACTGCATTCTAACCACTGCGCCACCAAGGTCCTATTCAAGGTGTTACTGGTTACCTATGTAGGTTGACATCAAGAAGGATTGTGGGCACTTATCCAAAACATGAAGGAAACAAGAAGCCAGAGGACAGCTTTTCCATTAGCTCTACCTCTCATGCATCTTAGTCTGCCCATTAAAGTCAAGATATCTGCTAACTTCATTTAGATGTGACAAGAACAGTTCTTTGTTGTAGGGCTTTTAGAATGGAAGGTCCTCAGTAGTTGGCAGTAGGGAAAGATATTTTGGATAATACGCCTAATTTTATATGGAATTGTTTTATTACATTTTCTACACAGACAGAATTGGCATGCTCCAGGTGCCATTCATTAAGCAGAATCACCCGATGGGCCTAGGAAGGATGCCTTCTGTTAAAGCATCTGCCTTCTAGAACATCATTCTCTCTGAGATATATCTGGTCCCTATTTAGCCAAGTCCAAAAGAGCTCTGAAAATCTGGTCATCTCCAAAGGCCTTGGGTTAAAGTGGGTGGCCGGCCTTGTTTTGGTTTTAATGTTTTTTCAACTCTTTTTGGCATTTGATTTTTTTAAAATTGTGCCACATATTTATTTTCATTATTATGCTGCCCAGAGTTATAGAGGTGGGCAGTCTTATAAATTTCTAAAACAAAATTTTAAAAAAATCAGAACTGTGGGTTAATTTGTTTGGTGAGTAGGCAGTTTATATATTTTCATAATAAATCAATAATTGTTTAACTTATTTTACAAGAATGCCTTTGTCTTAATATCCTTCAACAACACAGTGAAAGAAATATGCTTAAGAAGTTTAATTCTCAATCATTTGGGGATCCCTATCAAGCATTATTCAGAGATTCCATTTTTTGAAAAAAATACACTCTACCTTTGTTATCCTTTTTTAAAATGATAAAACATAGTCCATTATATTTTCTATGATTTTCCTAATGCAAGGATAAAAATGTCAAGTGTTTCTTATCTAAACCTATCCTACCCTTCACTACTCTAAAAGTGGTGGTACTACAAGGCTATTCAACCCCAGTCATTAGTATTTCTAGTTATAAAACTACAAATTTATATCAAAATGTAGTCTTATGATCAACTTGTAGGTCTCCTAGCCTTAACCTTTGTTACATTCTGTTACAATGCAAATATTTAAATATTGCAAAGAATTACCCTGCTTTGGGCACAATTATAGTAAGGCAACATACAAAGAAAATGTTGATTGCCTAAATTCAACTGATAAAAATATGCAATAATAAAATATTTGTAACAAAATCCAAACTATTTAATATTAAATATTACTTTTATGATAGATTTCAACCCTGATTTAATTTTATAAAAAAATAGTAAGACTACGTGTTTACCTTCTTTTTAAATAACTGAGTATGGGCACCAATCTTACTGCTATAAGAAAATTCCAGTTTAGAATGACCAAAAACTTATATACTCATGTTTAACTGCAAATCCCACTAGACTGGTAAATATGGGCATGTTTCTGTATCTCACACCTGAGAACAATCTGATATCTTCTAAAAGGTATATTCAAATTTATTTTTACACATATTTAACGAACACACACATTACACTATTTCAGTTTATAACACACACATAAAACACTGATTTTATTGTCAATAGGTTACAGATTAGATCTTCTATAACTATTTATGTTACATCGCCAATATGTCTATTTGCCATAATTTTGCCACTTTTCCTTGCTGTACAGCATACTTTATAGACATTCTCCATGAATTAATCAGAACTGATGCTTGTTTCACTTTTATACAAGTATTCCTAACATAGCACCTTCCAGATATATGGATCTATAATTCACAAGTATACACAGACATTTCTGAAAATTTTGGGACAGTATGAGGTAGTCAATTGATCAAAACAGAATATTCTGATTGCGACATTTAAAGGTAAACCAATATATATGTTCTTAAAAAGTAAAACCACATAACACAATTGCTCATCCCACAGCAAAAGCAACACATGGTATAAAAAACATGCAATATTCCAGTAATCTCCATTCTCTAGAGCCAACTGTCAAGTTTTAAATTTTAATATAACATTGGGGATAACTACAAAATGGTAATCCTAAAGCTAAATGATTAGCCAAACAATTAGTATCTTTGATTGAGGGAAGACAGCATAGATTAAAAATGAGGTTGCTTGATAACCACACAAATACCCATATATTCTCTTTCCATCATGCTTGACCAGCAGAAGAAAGCAGAAATGCTATGCTGATGTTGTTGCCAAAGTAGCAACAGCAGCATTACTGTACTTAATGAATAGTCCTTAATGGTAGTTAATGGTACCACATCTAAATGGAGGGAAGTAAGCAGTGGGGTACCACAAGGCTTCATCTTAGGCCCAGTACTCTTCAATATCTTCAAAAATGACTTAGGTGAGGGAATAAAAGGGGAACTCATCAAATCTGCAGATGACACTAAGCTGGCAAGAATAGCTAACACCCCAGAAGACAAGCTCAGGATCCAAAAAGATCTTGACAGACTGGAACAATGGGGTCTATCCAACAAAATGAAATTTAATGTGGAAAAAAGCAAGGTTTTACACCTAGGCAGGAAAAACCAAAGGTACAAGTATAGATTAGGCTAAACATGGCTCAAAAACAGTAATTGTGAGAGAGACCTTGGAGTCCTAGTGGAAGATCACTTAATCATGAGTCAGCAGTGTGCAGCTGCCAAAAAAGCTAATACAATCCTTGTTTGTATTAACAGAGGAATAGAATCAAAATCACGTGAAGTATTAGTACTGCTTTATAAATCCTTAGTTGGATGTATAACCTCACCTGGAATACTGCATCAAATCCTTAGTTGGATTCCAACCTCACCTGGAATACTGCATCAAAAAAGATGTTGAGACTTTGGGAAAAGTGCAGAGAAGAGCAACTAAGATTATTAAAGGCCTGGAGACAAAAACATATGAAGAACGGTTGTAGAAATTGGGTATGACTAGTCTAGAGAAAAGGACTAGGGGTGACAGGATAGCAGTATTCCAGTATTTGAGGGGCTGCCACAAAGAAGAGGGGGTCAACTTATTTTCTAAAACTCCAGAAGGCAACACAAGAAACAATGGATCGAAACTAATAAAGGAGAGAAGCAACCTGGAATTAAGGAGAAACTTCCTAACAGTGAGAACAATTAACCAGTGGAACAGCTTGCCTTCAGAAGTTGTAGGTGCTTCATCACTGGAGGTTTTTAAGAAAAGACTGGACAGCCATCTGTCTGAAATGGTACAGGTTCTCCTGCTTGAAGAGAGAATTGGACTATAAGACCTCCAAGTTCCCTTCAAGCTCTATTTTGATTGACTTATACATGCAAATCCTATATCGGCAATTCTTAACTTAGGACTAGTTTTTAACAACTGTTCAAAATTACAATGGCCACCAAAACAGATTTCGTAAACTCTTGCTCCACCAAGCCTGCCATGACCTGACATTTTGGGCGCTTGGCAACTGGCTCACATCTGCAACCTGTTCCCAAGCACCCTGAAATCAAGTGATCGCCATTTGCAACCTTCTCTATCAGCTTTCCCAGGAATTCAATGGAGAAGCTGGCAGGGAAGGATGCAAGTGGAGGGGACCTGAAATCTTTCTACAAGCTACAGAAATAAAGTTCAAATCTTGTGTGGAGGGAAAATTCTTTGGTGGGCTGCAGGATCAAAGCTGAAGTCCTGAAGATTTCAGCTGGTTCCTGTAGCCCCATGAATGATTTCCCCCCCCTCTCTGCAAAGAGGGGAAGGGAAATCCTTCATGGAATTGCAGGAACATTTCAGGGTGAAACCCTCTGGCATGAAGCTCTTTCCTCCATCTGCTTCACTATCCAGGAGTGCTAGGATTGTGGTTGTTGAGCAAAGCAATGATGCTTAATAACTGCTTTGCTCAACGACTAAGATTGTGGTCCCAATTATGTTATTAAGCAAGAACTACCTCTAATGCAGTGGTTCTCAACCTGTGGGTCGGGACCCCATTTGGGGTCGATTGACCATTTCACGGGGGTCGCCAAGCAAGGCTGTCTGCGATTTTTTTTGTCCGCCATTTTTTCCCCCCTTTTCCGGCAGGTGCCTTACCTCCCTTGGGCTGGGCCAGCTGGTGGTCGGCCTGCTCCGTCTCTGCCGCTTGCCAGCTACGCCTCGGCCGGCACAGGGGGCGGAACCACGCATGCGCAGTGGTCCCGGGCAGGGAAAGTCCTCGACTTACGACCGGTTGGGTAGTCCTCGACTTACGACCGGTTTAGTCCTTGACTTACGACCGGTTTAGTCGACTTACGACCAGTTTAGTCCTCAACTTACGACCGGTTGGGGTCGTGGCATTAAAAAGGTTGAGAACCACTGCTCTAATGCTATAACCAGACTTAAGACGTTGATAGGGTTGAAAAGAGAAAACAGTAGGTTATGCCTTGACAGATCTACTTTTTACCTATAAATATGCTAAAACTGTTTCACTTTGGGCATTGAATGAAATGCATGGTTCTTGTTGGATATAAAGGAAAGCTTGAGTACAGGACTTAAGAATTAGAAGAGTGCTTGCTCAAAGCACCACAGTTGCTTTTTGATCATTTAGCCTGTTGAGTTGGAAATCTCCATTATGGCTCTACATAGAGATTATGAGAACAACAAGGCGGTTAGTAAAATTTTGTTAACAATTTGTTTTTTTATTTTCTAAACTATATTAATAACAGTTATTCTATAATATTTAATTACTATATTATCAGAGACCTTGACAAATTAAAAATTACAGAAGAAACTTGAATGAGAATAAATTTCATGTGTGTTTTAAACACAAATGTGTCACATTTTAGAAAAAGTACACGTTAATAGTTTGTTTATTCAACATATACCCTTTATTTCAAAACAGAAAATATAAGATTTCTACATTCATGAAAATTAAGTGTAATTAATATAATTAAATCAAGACATTACCTTAATGAATGAAATAAGCCTCCATGTGTCAGCCAGCAGTAGAATATCAAAGATCATGCTCAAATTTGTAGTGCAGCCATCTAACAAATTAGTTGGTTGTGTCTTATTAAGTTAACAAATCTTGGATCTGAAACAAAGACAGAGAAGTAAAATAGAAGTTCCCTTCTATTATTAAAAAAATGGATTGCTTTAAGACATAAAAACTGTCAAGTTACTGGATCTGTCAAATGTTTGATTTTTTTTAATTCTATACCTTATTAATTTTCCAAGTATAGACTACAAGTGAAAATAACTACTCAGATGAAGAAAAAAATCCAAGCAATATCTTTATTGGTTCAGTTGGATAGCATTCAAGCATTCAAGTTTTGAATAATTCTCTATCAGACAATATAGTAAAAACAAGGCAACAAATGCACACTGAAAATATGGAAAAAGTCATGACTGGTGTTCAAATAAACACTAAGTAAAACCTTTCCTCTTTTTTCTTGGCATTTAATAAAAATACAGATTGTGCTCACATTATTTTGGAGAATGGAAGTTTGAAAATGAGGCCTAAAAATAATCCTATCTTTCTGCAAAGTTGGCCATCTTCATCCAACCAAGCAAATACCTGTCAACAACCATGGAAAGCTAAACAATTAAGAGAAAGAAGGCCATAAACAGCTGTGGACAATACAATCATGTGTCACATCAGAAAAAGAAAATATGTTGTATCTTTCTACAACATTTCCTCTCCCATTTGCCAATTTTGCGATAAGACTGCAAAATGAAGGAAGAGAAGAGAAGAGAAAGACTATTCCATCTCCATATTGCAAACACCCAGCTTTGGTTCTCCATCAGCTATTACCTATGGACAATAATTCTAACAGGCTATCTGTTTCCATATGTGGCCAGAATAAACACTGGTATCTAAGCTTCATTTCCCCCCTCCTTTCCCATTCATTTAATATTGTCATGTCTTTTAGATAAGCATTACAGCAGGGGCAGTCATATTGCACAAGTAGAAGATAATACAAATTTAAAATAAAATGCATATGTCTCCAAAAAGAGATGTAATCAAATAACTGCTTCCAATTCAAACTTCACAATTTCAGTATTTTAATTTCTTTTCATAAGTCTTTTGTATTGTAGTTCTTAATAATGTAGTTATTAAGAAATTAAGCACAGAAAATCCACCTTAAGAACCTCTTGCTTACATTTCCTTCCAGGCTATGTAGGGAATTCTGACCACAGTGACTTAAGTATAAAACCCAAGTATTTAAGACAATGTTTCTCAACCTTTCATTTCTTAAATCCCCCCACCAATATCACTGTCGTAAGAACAAAAAGCCACTTTTCCAAGAATGCTAACATTCTGTTCTTATACTTATTAGTTACACTAAGTTTCAAGGGCATTTGTGTCAACAACTTACCCCATCTTTACATAGTTTTTTTAAGTCCACCTGACTATGCATGCCACCAACAAACACGGATTATGAGATGTAGAATTGATACTACAAATATGCTAATTCTGATTTAATTACTGTATTAACATAGTATGACAAGTGTAAATAACTAGTTTGTAGTTTGAGACTCATGATAGAATGTTTACTCCTGGGTACTCTTAAACTATATAAGCATATGAATTCCACAGGGAACTGGAATAAAGAAATGACGTGCACTTGGCTTCAGTTCTAGTATAGCAGTCTGGCAACAGTCACTTACTGCAAGGTAGTCTCCAAACCAACTACAAGTTTCCCAATCAACTATTCAAATCAGTAAATTGGTTTGAACCAGGCTTTCCACTTCTATTTTTCAACAATGCTTTGTCACTTTTAAAAAGAATGACAGAAACAAAACTATTTAAGATTAACCGCCACTTCCACATTTCTAGTCCTGCACAACCACCTGACTTTTTTTTTACCCACTTACTTCTTTTACTCTTTTCTCAGTGACTATCAAGATGACCTATGTTGAGGAATTGACGCAATACACCAAAACTTACATTTTAAGGTGGTAAGGCTGATCTGCCAACAATAAGTTATACAATGCTATTATGTGGATTTTCTCACTTACTCATAGGCACACTCCTTGCTTTTTCAGCAGCAGTATTCTAACCAGATCACTGAAGGTACTTTCCTTAAACTTAGGTTCCCTAACACAGAAGCTAGCAATAATTCCATTAAGCAGAACCGTCAATGGCCAACAGCTGTTGACTAATGAAAAGGAAAAGAAAATTCCACCTTATTTTATGCTGACATCCTGTGAACTTCAGAAACAGCTTTTTTGACCTAAGCTTTAAAAAAACATTTACTGTGGGTGTAAGAGTAGCATTAAAAATTCCCACATTGCATCCACTTACATCTCTCTTTTGCCTTTTCAACCTCTGCTAGCCTGTCTCTGTAAAGCAATTTGAAACCACTATCATCTAAAGCTGTTAAAATATATATTCAAATAACAGCATAGTGAAAGGTCAACTATTGCAAGGGCTGGTCATAATTTGCCTTTTGAATACCAAATATTTCTCCGTTAAAAGTGTTACTGTACAATCCCAGGAAAATATTGTTATTTAAGCATGCCCATTAGAGTTTAGTTTTCCAAAGAAATTACAACGACGGTTACACATCGTGGTTTTTTTTATTGGGAAAGTACCTGAATTCCTTTCAAGTAATTGTATTTTTTTTTTTGAGGAGGGGGAGGAGAAGCCGTAGTCCTACAGCCTTTCTAGACATAAATGATGATTATATTTATTTATTTATTTATTTATTAATTTAATTTATATCCCGCCCTTCTCCATTGCGGACTCAGGGCGGCTAACCACCAGATAAAAACACTAATCCCCAAAAACTACAGATTAAAAACATAATTAAAAAACAAATATTGGTAATTTGGTCTAGTTAATTTAAAAATTGCTTTAAAACCCCCATTAAAATTTTCCCCTATATCTCGCTCCTCCCCCCCCCTCCCCCGCCCATTAATAATTGTGGCTGGATGTGGAAAACATTTCCCCCGTTCAGTTGGGAATGGACTTCCTTCTTTGGCCTGGGTTACCTTTCTATTTCGTAGGAAGCGCGGCTTTCCCACTTAACTCGGAGGCTTCGGTTTAAGGTGGCGCTGCTTTACGCCGCCCTCCTCCTTTCTAGACAAGCCAGAGGTGCCTCGGAGACTCGGCCGGGAAAAGAGGGCGTCGATTGCTGAGAAGTTCTTTCCCGGAAAACTTATCGGGGGGCTCCTGCGATCCGCAGGGACTGCTCGGTTTCCCCGGAGAGCCCCCTCGCATGCTCTGAGGGGAGGGGTCGGGCCACAGCCTGAGGAACCTCTTCGGGACGGTCTGGGGGGGGGTCTGCCCGGCGGCTTCGGCTAACGAGGCGGGCCCCACGGTTCGCGGCTGGTCCCCCCTCTGGCCGCCCAGCGGGCAGCTCAGGGGAGACAATGGCCACGATGACTTCACTCCCCAGCAATGTGAGGAGCCGCCGCCGCCGTCTAAGCCCTCTCCGCGCCCGGGAGCCGAGCCGAGCGGAGCCCCGAAAGCGAAACGTCCCTTCTTTCCAGCCGCCGCCCGTTGGCTCGAGCAGCCCTCCCGCCTTCGCTGCCTGCCAGGCGGCTTCTGCTAGACTCTCCCCCACCCCGCCGCCGCCGCCGCCGCCGCCACCGTCAGCCCCGGACACGGGCTTAGCTAAGCCCCCGAAGCCCCGTCGGCATAAACCCTCCCGCCGCCCTTCCCGGTACCTTGAACTCGGCGGAGGCAAGCCCCAAGCGGCCGGGCCCTCCTCGGCAGACCCGCGCCGCACAGGAAGCGCCTTTGAGGGGAGAAGAAAGCGAGCGTGTGAGGGAAGGAGGGAGAGCGGCGGGGAAGGGGGAGGAAGAGGAGGGGGAGGAGGAGAGGCTACCAGGCCCCAGGCAAGGAAGGGCTGGGCTTGGCCCGCAGAGGGGGAGATTTCCGCCTCGCTCCCCCGCTGAGCTCACAGACGAGGCGGGGCCGCCTGGGGGTTGAACCCGGTGTCTGTCCGCCGGCGGTGGCGGCGGCGAGGAAGGAGGCGGCCTGGTGCGCAGGGGAGGCAGCGCGGGCGGCATTTTCTCTTAAAGTTGGCTTCTCCCTGCGAGGCGGCGCGTCCAGGGGGAGGACTCGGGGCCCCTTCGGGAACCAGGCAGCTCCGCTTGGCTCCTCCGGAGGAAGGGGACTTGTTGAAAGCAGAACGCGGCCCCTCCCTTTGCCGACCGGCTGAGGGTCCCGCTGGGCAAGAGCAAAGCAAAGCCCTCCTTAATTCTTCCGAAGATCAGAGAGAAAGTGCCTTCCTTCCAGAGACCGTGGCTAGTCTTGTCTCCGCTCGCGTAAATATAGCTAGGAGCTTTTGTGGGTTTAATCTTTGGCCAAGAAAAGAAGAAGGGGCTGCAAAAGGACGAGCTGGCCCGGAAGCGGAGGCCTTTGGGGGCCGCTCCCGCTAGTAAGTTGTGCGGTAATATTTGCTCCAGGGTGGAAAAACCGCCAGGCAGCGTGAAATTTGCTGGGCCCTTTGCCCGTCCTTTCTCATTTCCTTAGATCCCAGTAAGGGCTGGTAGCCTGATATTCTTCCAAGATAAGGAATGACAAAGCCTAATAGATTTTAGAGAGCCTGGAGCAGCCCTGGTGGATGGCATCTGTGAAAAATATTACTTTAATCCAGAGTTTCTCAACCGTAGCAACTTTAAGATAGGCGGACTTCAACTCCCAGAATTCAAGCGCTACTGCTGTAATTCATGGGTTGGGACGAGAGGAAGGCAAGATCACGGGGAAATGACAGAAAAAAAAGTTTTAACAGGCCAGTTTCTGGTTTGGTGAAATGCAAGTAGAGATACAGCCTAATACACGTGTCTGCTTATCCTACATTGGAATTTGTTCATCTTTTTAAAATATATACTAAATGTGTATATTTTATACCCTCACAACTTTGGCTTTAATCTGTATTATGTTAATATATTTATAGTAGTGTGATCCTATACTATATGTATTTACAAATAAACAAATCTTGTAGTCTCTTTACAATTGCAATTGCAAGTGCAAGATTAGCTATCCTGAATGCCAAGGACCATCTTGTCTCTTGGTAAAAACTTAAAATTTGGAATAATTCTCTCTTCTTTCTTACCTTTCAATTCAGCTTGAATAAATTATTTTATCACTCGTTATCACTTATAGCTTGAATTTTATTTATCACTTGTTCTCACCCACCTGGATGAGAACAGGAAAAAAAGGAGCAAATTATAAATTAACACTTGAAATAGCTCGACTGTATTTTATTTAGTTATTAGCTATACTGTTACACTAGTAATTTATCAGTTTTGGAACATGTTATAGAAACTTTCAAAACAATACTTTCTCACATTGATCTAAAATTGTGCTGCTTTTCTCATAAAAATATGAATTCTATTTAGGTTCTGCCTTTCCCTATCCTGAACATTTTCTCAGGAACTAAAAAAATCCAGATTATAAATTAAAGTCTGAATATTATTCAAGTCTAAATTCCCAGTACACATTTGGATCCTCTGATTTATGAATAATCAACTATACAAAGGACCCAATAGCATCTGATTCTTTATCTGGAAATAAAGTCCTAGCGGGATTTGTGCTGAATTTACATTTGTAGACCAACCTATCCAATTCTCTTATTGGCAGGGCAGCATCAAATTTCTTCATATAAATTAATTAAAATAACATAGTCAAGTAGCAGATCAGCAGTTTCTTATCTGATATCCAGCATAACTCTACTCCTGCCTCAACTCTCAGTTGCATAACAAATAGGGTTTGCAAAATTCTTTGCCAAATTTTCTGTTTTTATTCCTACTGAAAAGGATGGAGTTACAGATTCCTTTGTTCATTTTTCATTGGCTTAGCTAGCCCTTCAACAATACCTGGAGTGACCATATGCCCTACTTTCCTGAAGACACACCTCTGCTTGAGAGTCTTTAGAGAACTGTCCTTTATTTGACAGCATTTTCTATTTTGAGGCCTGTCTGAAGTCTATTTAAAAGCATAGGCAGCAGATTAAGGAAGCACCAAAATAATCTAGTCACAGTCTTCCTCCACAATGGTGAGATGTATTATATGTAAGTTATATTTATTTCTCTATTTCCATCTATATATAATAAACATTTGCAAATTAGGTAGAAATGTGTGTCCTCTTTTTGTTAATCCATTTCCTCTTCTTTGGCAAAGCAATTTCTGTTTTAGCTCTAGTTCAGTTAAAATGGTGGTTCAGCTGAAAGTTAATTGTGAACGAGTCATCTGGATAATCCCCCAAAATTTAGCTGTCAGTTGTTTTTATGGAATAAGATGATAAAGGTAATTAGATATTTCTTTTATTAGAACAGCAAAGGCAGTTTAGGAGATTCTAAAGATGGCTAACTTTATCTTGCCAGGTTAGAATTAATACCGTATATCAGATGCAAAGCCTGTATTTGGTTCTTACTACACTAACATATTTCAAACTATTAAAATAAATAAAGGGAACGTTTTCCTCCATTGTGCCTCACCCTTCCTATTGCTGCTTTGAGAGATTTTGAGAAATGTTGATGTTAGTTAAATGTATAGCTTATTTGTTAAACACAATATTACCAGAGATAGCAAGAATTCAAAGTAGCAGAGATTATTTTAGGGCTATGTGTCCTCTGAAATGTAGAAGCAGGATTAATTATTGATACACTTCAGTGAGGCAATGCATTTCTCATTCAGGGCAACTCCATCTGGTTGCATTAATCCAGACAATCATTCGAGGGCAGAAACAGATATAAAAAACACTTTCTTTGCTGCCATCTAACAGTCAGTAGAATTACTTGCAACCCTATTCAACCTATTTTTAAAATTCTAGTTGCGTGTCGTATTATGTGTCACTTTTTATTCTTCTGAATTATATTAGTAAGCAAAACATATTTCAGAATTGTTCTGAAAGTTTGTTCCTTTAGGATTTTACTTGGACCACAGAATCAGATTTAATAACAAACATAAAAAAGAATCAGATTTCTCAATAAAGGCTATTTAAAACTATTTTTTCTTAACAAATGAAAAATCACACCCATGGAAATACAAAAACTATAGGACTAATGTATTATGGTTAGATTTTAATTTTCACTTCACTGCAAGTATCTCAAAAGCAATTGTTAAGTATAGGAATTAACTGATACCATGAATATGTACTGTTTTAGAGTTGGTGATGTACATGAAGGGGGAAATAGCAAGATTAGGGACTTTTGAGTAAATAATGAATGATCACACTTTGAAATAGCTAAAATCAGCCAAATTTATATTTCTAAAGAATGAAAGAAGGTTTAAAAGAAATCCCAAATAATATCAAGACAAAGCAGTAGTGTAAGGGCAGGATATTACAAGCCACACAATATTTTAGAAACTCAAGAACAATATAAATTCATTTTAAAAAATCATAAAGAGAAGAAAGTAAAATCCTAAGCTACATTGCAGAATAGCTGTAAGGGAACAAATAAAACAGCAAAATAAGTAAACATTCACTCATGTTTGTAATCAGACTGGCATGTTTTACAAATATACTTATAGGCCATCACAGATTTGTTTGCAATCCCAAACATCCATTGTATAACTTATTTCTGGATAATATGGGACTGCATGGTGGCAGTGCAATTCTACCATATGTTTACTCAAAAGTAGCAGTTATTAAGTCCAAGAGAATTTATTCTAAAAACCATTATAACCTATTGATTTTCCATTTTTTAAAATTAGTAAATATATTATGAGCTGTATGGAAAGAAATTGCCATGGTTTGGCAAATCCTTATGTACCATCAAACCAATAATAGAAAAAATTCAGAACAAAGTGGCATTGGTTAGAGCCACTATTTTAGATTATAGAAGATTGCTGTAGTAATCCAAGTATTTAATGAAAAATGTTTATTATACAGTTGAAATAATTTGTTGGATTCATAATATTTCAGACTATTTTTGCAGATTAGTTAAAAAAAAGTTGAGTGCTAAAAGAATAAATACATTAAATTTTGAACAACATTGCAGTTCTGTTGTATTATAATAGGGTTGTAATATTAACAGGAATTTATATCACAGTCATGTTTCCATGTTCAGCAAGATTTTACCCACACATCCATGACTTCTTGACTATTTAGGCTACTGTGCAAAGATTAAGATATAGCTGGAATAACATTTTTATTGGTCATTTTTCTAACCAAATAAGTAAGATTTACTGAACTTGACCATTGAATTTTTTAAAAGATTAAAATAAAAAAGTGGGGAGGGGGAATTGTGAGCCAGACTGCTACTACAAAATTAGTGGGACTTTAAAGCAACTAAGATAATTTCATTCTAGCAAACTGAGTAAGGTAAGACCTTTTCTCGTGACTCAATTAAAATATGACTCAACATATCATGCAAACATGTACAGTACTGTAAAACCTTAAAAAGAATACACCTTGTTTCAGTTGCCACAGCATAAACCCCTGATTCCTCCACAGCAGCTAAATAAGAATAAGGATAAGGTGTGTTTGTTTTTTTTTACCATGAGACACTACTTAAATTGAAGTAAATTCACAGGAAAAAGTGATGGTATGAATCTAGAAAAAGGAAATATACCCTCGCATATATCTTCCTGGCATTCACCTTTCTATAGCAATATAATAAGAGGAAATTATACATGAAAAAGCCCAATGCAAGGCATTTAATTAAAAATGGGTAGGGCACAGGAAATCCTTCAAGTAACTTGTAATTAACTTGTGAAGTAAATACACTGCACTGGCCATTGTATATATTAATCAAATATTTGGAGACATATATAAAGAACAATCTTATCCACTCCTGCTTTGTGTAAAAGCTAAAAACTGAAACACTGATATTCAAATATTTATCTGGTCACTAGGAGTCGAAAATGAGTTGATGGCACACAGTACTGATTCAAAACTAAAAGATAGTAAAACTAATATGCCACGTCTTGTGTAAGAACAAACTTTCCAGATTATCCATAATCACACACAAATGTGTATCTATGATCTTCTGATAAAAACAGCTAATTTTAAGGTCCACTGCTATTGTCTCAAAACATTGCATTAGTTAACTAAGACCTACTCGTTTATTTCACCCCAATCAAGTCTTGTGCTTCTTAAAAAAAAACCCACACATATGCATCATTTCTGCCATTCAGCCTAATAAGTTTATATTGTAGTTTGTAGTAAACAAAAATTCAAACCAATAGAATGTTTAGGTGGAGTCATCCATTATCCTGAAGTGCATCCTTCTGGATATCCTTTGCCCTATATATGGAAACAATTTAAATAGTGGCTTATTTTCTAGATTCATTCATATGCCTTACTGGTGATTAAAAACAAGCCCTGAGGAATCTAAGGGTGATTCATTCACATATCCAACAAAAGGAATAAAATTTACTTGAAATGTCCATGAATTTTGAAAAAATGTTTAGTTTGCAAATGTGCAAAAGACAATTGGCTTAGTCATATTTCATATTAAACTATAACAAACATTGTTTGATTTTGGCTTCATGCTGTGAAAGTCATAAGACTGTTCAACTGCTAGACTAGGTAATTGCTTAATCTTTATTGCTGTGAACTGTTTGGGAAAGAATTCTATTACATGACGGTCGACAACCATCCTGCTTCCTGCCTACACATTTCATTATGTTCTTTCTGCAAATCATCAAATAGTTATCTTTCTTAAATTCATACATTTCTCAATGACATGAAAAGTAAAAAGCTAGCCTGTACTTCTGCTATACATGTTGTACTTTCTAACATTTGCTGATTGTTACTCTTATACCTTTTTAATCAGAATTCTACCAAATATCTTCTAAGGTTCAGCTAAGAAACAAGTCACTCTATTTTTTGCATGCACTTTAGCTATCTTTCTTTTTCTGTAGAAAACAGTAAACTACATTTATGAAGTCTTCAGGTAAAGATGCAGCCTGCACACATACTGTATGTTAAAAATTAGTAAAGCCACTCTATTAGCAAGCCACCAACTTATTTTAACATTTCTTCAGTTACACCTTCTACTCCTATAGCAGTGGTGGCGAACTTATGGCACGGGTGCCAGAGGCGGCACTCAGAGCCCTCTCTGTGGGCACGCGTGCCGTCGCCCCAGTCCTAGGCCTTCAGCTGGGTTTTATAAAACCTTTTTGCTTTAGGCCTCCGCTGCCATGTGCAAAAAAAAAAAAAGGTTCAATCTATCAGTCAATTTCAACTTCTCAAGGGAAAAAAAAAGATCTCGCAAAGTTGGAATTGATTGATTGAACTTTTTAGTCCCACCCAGTCTGCTGTTACCACCGCAACCACACCCACCCAATGGACCACACCCACCCAATGGGCCACACCCACCCAATGGGCCAGGCCCACCCAGCACCTGACAATACATAAGTGGGTTTTGGGTTGCAGTTTGGGCACTCTAAAAGGTTCGCCATCACTGAACTAGCCATTTCTAAAACAACAAACCTATCGAATCAGTAAAACCCAAAATCAAAGTTTCATTTTTTTTCCCACCT
Organism: Protobothrops mucrosquamatus; assembly: GCF_001527695.2. Classification (NCBI taxonomy): domain Eukaryota; kingdom Metazoa; phylum Chordata; class Lepidosauria; order Squamata; family Viperidae; genus Protobothrops; species Protobothrops mucrosquamatus. The sequence goes on along the minus strand of NW_015386145.1, from coordinate 226,551 downwards.
CAGGCACAAAGTCCAGAAGTGGTTTCCAATTTAGTTATGCTTTTTTTTTCTGAAGAAGCCTTTTTGAACAGATAAAATGCAGAAGGTTTATTTTTCTCCTTCCCAGAGATAAAGGAATGCAAGAAGTTTGACATGTCAGCTTGCTTTTTCTACAAGGTTAAAGAAACAGCAATGGGAATAACAAGATAGTTGACACCCTTCATAGTAAAGAACCTTAATAAAAAGAAGGTCCCTGGTTAATTGTCTCAGATTAACTACAGTTCAGTTATTATAATAATTACATTATCGGGGAGCAAATAAATACAATTAATACATGCAAACAAATACAGTTAGGGATTTTGTTTAAGTGTCATAGAATCATAGGGCTGAAAGGGACATTGGAGGTCTTCTAGTCCACCCCAAGCTCAATGCAGAAGACCTTAGCCTTATTACTGTTCAACATTTCAGTATTTATAATTTCCTTTTCATCCATTTTGACAACATTTATAGCATTCATTTCAACTTTTTCATATATCACAATCATTCCCTTATAATTTCTAAAATACTTTGCCAGCATTTGTTCATTCAATTTCATCATAAATAATTTAATCACTTTTACTTTCAATTCCATTTGAGTTGCTAGAAGTTCCTTATTAAGGCATGTTTATCCACTTACAAAAACACTTTTTATTTCAATGAAATAATCAAATGTTCTGTATTTTTCACTGCCTTTTAAAATAGTAAGTCTCTTGCTCTTAACTGGCTTCATTCTTTGCAACTATTTTTTCCCTCTATAATTTATGCAATATTATTCCTTTATCCTCACTTTTTGTAGTAATCTCTCTCTTACAGTGATTTTTTTCTCATTGCCAGTCTCTTTAATTCTCTCATTCCACACAGCATCCTTTTTCATATTTTTCATTAGCATAAATCAGCACACTTCTATGGCATTCCCTAACATAATTATTTAAGAAGCTTTTCTTATGACCACTTTCCATTAATTCCATTGGGTGATTAATCTGCTTCTACTGCTTTTTCATCTAGGATTTGTATTTTCTTTTTCTACAGTAATTTTACTTTCATTCTATTTTTTTTAATTCTTGTCCTATTATTCCATATTCCAGTTATTTCTCCCAAGACCCTCTCTTGACACTAACAAAAAATGATCTGTCCCATATTTAGAACCTCTTACATTGTTCACTAATTCTCTCACTTTCACTATAAACAATCAAATCAATTGTGCTTTTATATTTACACCCACTAGTACACTAGTATTATGGGAATATGCCAAAACAAATCCCATTAGAAAAGATAAAGCACATAGTTCTGTAAAGGGGGGGGGGGAGAGGAAACCAGAAAGTGTTCCTGAATGTATTAGTGAATTTAGCTAGAGGGCTATAATTAAGAATGAAAAAGGAGAAAGTCCTTTGTGTGGGAAGAAAATTCTGCAGGAAATGAGGGGGGCCTTGGGGGGAGATTGCTGACAGGTTTGATTGTTTTCCACAGTAACACTTGCTGTGGGCAACATGGATTAGTGCTATCATACTGTGTCTGCACCCGCTTTAAAATGTTGGCACTGTTAAAGTACTAGTTCAAAGCCAGCTCTGAGCCAGCCCCAATAATCTGCACTAAATCATGAGACAATTATGCAGTGGATATGTGGTGATGACGTTCAACTAGGGTCTGCCTACACTAATAATGACGTACGTGCTGTGACTTCAGGTCCCACATTCCGAAAGGTGTTAGACAGTCGATCGTTTTTATAGTATTAAACTAGGTGTGTAATATAATGTTTTTTCCAGGACCAAAACGAACGAAAAACCGAATTGTGCAACTTACTTGGATGCATTGATGACACAAAGGGGGGTCCACACACAAACTGATTTATGGATTAGCATTATATATGGACGCAGTCAGCCGAAATGTAACAGAGCTGTCTTTAAAGTCAACTTGGAAGCTACAAATGTTTCAAAATAAAGCTGCCCGCTTGGTAATCAGTCATTCCAGTACAACAGAATAACACCAGTTCTGCAAGAGCTGGTATAAACTTCCATGTCAAATTCAAAGTGCTATTCATCACATAGTACCATAAACCTCTTTATGACTCAGATTCTTTATTATTTTCAAGACCGCCTGATCCCAGCAGATTCTTCCTGCCCTCTTCACACTGGGTAAGAGGAGAGACTGAGAATTCCCTCACACAAGATGTGAAGGGGCGGGAATCCAGTATGTTCAGTAGCAGACCTTGCTTTAGTAGGATGGACCCTTCCTTATTATCTTTTTAGAGAGCAGTTAGAAACATGCTTTTCCAATGGGACTTTGGGATGGAGGATGAAACAACACTGGAAGGAAGTGCATCTAAGAGGTACCATTTTACATTTAGTTTAGAGGTCAGTGTGTTTTATTTTGTTTGAGAATGTTTTAATGTTCTCATGGTTTAATGTTTTAGTGTGAGCCACCAGAGTCTTTCAAGGAGACAGTATATAAATATGCAGATAAATAAATAAATAAATAAATAAATAAATAAATAAATAGTTATGATGTCTGTTATATCACCTATGACTCTAGGAGGCTTACAGAAGGCTAAAATAATAAAAATAAAATAAGAACAATGAGTTTTGTTTTGTTTTTTAAAAAAGAGACATAGGAAGGGATGTGGGAAATTCCAGCTGAATGCCAATGGAAACAGTCAGATCTTTAAGAGTCTCTTGAAGTCCACTATGACAGGGCTTTTCAACCAGTGGTACGGGTACCACCAGTGGTACATTGACACCTGGCAGGTGGTACGCGCCTATCCTAGAAAAGTGGTAGCGGGGGAGGGGAATTAGTTGAACCGGTGGCAGCACCGCACAAGCCTGAGCGAGAGATGGCTGGAGCTGCAGGGCTGTCAGGGCTCAGCGGAAATGCCAGGATCAGTGCCGCTTTCCAGCTGATCGGCGCTTCTTCGGAACTGTCAGGGCTAGTGGAAGCGCCAGGCTCCAGCTGGAGCTCAACGCTGATCCTGGCACTTCTGCTGAGCCCAGAAGAAGCGCCAATCAGCTGGAAAGCAGCACTGATCCTGGTGCCTCTGCTGAGCCCAGAAGAAGCACCAATCAGCTGGAATGTTGCAGCATCTCCAGGGTCTTGTGATTTACATTCAGATGCTTGGCAACTGATTCATATTTATGATGGTCAGTGTCTCAGGGTCATGTGAAGTGACCAAAACCTGCTGCAACCACCCAGCAGATGGGGGGGGGGAATAAAAACCAAACACCCCCCACCCCACCCCCGCTGCCAATCCTCAACAGAAATGCTCACAACAATGAAAACGTCAGACAGGAGGAAGAGTGCAGCCGGGTGGGCAGGCAGGTGTCTTGCTCGGCTGTGGCTTGGGGGGCACTTTTTTTCAGTGCCATTGTAACTTCGAACAGTCACTAAGCGAACTGTTATAAGTCAAGGACTATCTGTACTTTATCTCTTTTTTCCTTTTTTTTTTTTTTGGTCATCAAGTTTTTGACACCTTGCTAG
>NW_015386145.1:210607-222451 GCF_001527695.2 Protobothrops mucrosquamatus | reverse complement strand
AAAAAATCTAAAAGCAATAAAATGGATTGTGGGTGGTTATCAGCCAATTCATGGCTATAACCTGTCTTTTTAAATAAGAAAGTAAGGTCTTTAGCAAGTTTTAGACTCAATGTCAGTTAACATAGCTTCACATTCTCATAGTATTTTATAAATCGTAGTACTTCTATGTCTTTATAGTTACCAGTTATCTGTAGCATTCAGACTATTGATTTTAGTTTTATACATCTCTCCCGGGTTTTAATCCCTGTACCTTGTAATTTTTGTGTTAATAATTTAATTTTTATTTTATTTGATCTATCGTATGTGGGTTTTTTTATTTCTGTTGTAAAGTGAATGTTATGTTATTACAGTAGTTTTATTCTGGTCTGTGACCAAAACAAACAAATAAGAAAATGGCAAAGTCCTAAAAGCCCCAGCATATTCATATTACTCCAGGTTTCTAATCGCTTCTGGTTCTCTGAGAGGTGTATGTGGGGTGTCTGTCATTGTTTACATACTAAGTGCACCACTGATTTCAGGAGGTTTTCTGGAAGTACCTTGTTAGCTTTTGCCAAGAGATATAAATGTAACAAAGTGCAGTAAATAAATAATAAGCCAAAAGAGTCTTGGCTCAGAATCCGCTACTCAAAATCGTAACCAAAACATATCAAATGACCTCAAACAAAAAGGCATATAATTTTAAACAATTGTCTGAATATCAAAGCAATCATTGGATCACATGATACATCATACATAGCTGTTCCTGCTATTCTAAATATACCTAAGCTTGGGTCCAACCCATGTTGATACAAATAATTGAAAACAAAACATTAAACTAATCAGCAATATTTGTTTGATTTTTGTCTCAGAATGATGCAGGCAATTTTTTTTAAATGGCATTGTGTTATGTGAAAATCTTGTCATAGTGCCCTGTTTATCCATAGTATAATGCATAGTGCATGGATCTTTGAATGACAGCCAATTGATCCTTGAATAGTATGCAGCTGACAACATTCCAAAAATTAAATGAGGGCATGCTAAAAAAGTGGGCAGGGTAAAGTAAAAAACTAAATTTGATTTAATCTAATTTACATTTAAGTGTAAATAAAATTTGAAGTATTAAATACAGATTATACATTATATATATATTTCTTCTGTCACATTAAAAATTAAAATTTTGGGGGACCTTTGAATCTTCTGAAGGTGGCACATAGGTTTTAGGTCATGTGTCAGAAAGGATGGATTTCAATCCACAATCGTTTACACAACCACATGCAAGCTTACTGTAATCCCAATGTGATAGCAGTTCAGCTTTTTCCTACTTGGAAGCCTCAAGCTATGTTGAAACTACAATTCTCAGAACTGGGCATGATCAAGTTGCTTTTAGAAGTTATCATCATTTAGAAGGCATCAGAATGGGAAGATGTTTAGTACCTAGAAAAGTGTGATTTAATTGTATCTCATGAATGACATCTTAGCACAAACTTTCAGATGACCTCACCCATAGTTGTATAAAGATATGGAACACACAGGAAGCAGACATTAAAGCACCTGAAACACAATGACCATGTGGGAGAAACACAAGATTCTCCAATAAGATTCTTAGAATATTCTGAGTTTTAGGAAGAACCAAAGCCACCCAAATGATTCCAAGAATAATTTTTGCAAGGCCTTTCAAAATGATGGCATAATTGATGGTGAGAGGATTTAGAAGAATTATCAGATTTACTGATCTTATTACTACTACCATCAGGGTACATCATCAATTAAATTGACCAAGGAGATTTCCATCCCACAGGTATCCAGATAGTGACTGTTGGGAAGTAATAGTGGTATGAAAAATATCTAAGGAAAAGGCCATTGGGTAAAGAAATATATTAGTCCAATATATATTTCATATTCCACTTTAGCTCACTTTTCTGTCATAAAATTTTTCTCTGTGCTATCCTTTCAGATTCAGAAAGTTCCAAAGAACACATGGGGCCCATCACTGTGCAAGAACACTGCAAGTTTTCAATACATGGAGAAAAGAAACAAACATTTGGACAAAGCTTCACTCTATGAATTTCTATAAGAATTTCCTCTATAAAAATAATAAATGCTCTAAAATGATTCAGTACAATAAGCTGTGTTAAGACTGAAAATCTAATTTAAAAGCAAGTGCAAATCAAAGGATTAAAAACAAGCTTTTCTAGTGCTCTTCCCCCAACCTACCAGGCCAAAAGGAAGAGATGCAGATTTTGCAAATAATAGTAAATAAAATAAAATAAACCTGGCATTGTAAGGAACATTTAACAAGGGCAAAGACTTAGGCACTCAAAAATTATGTTATGCAATATGTGTGTCTTGATGTGTGAACATGTGCACCTGTATTCTGTAATCTACTTTCACAGCTGTTTCCATTATTGCTTTTTTCTAGCTGAAAGACATTTATTCCTCCTCCATTCTGCTAAACCTTGACACAGCAGCTGAAAAATTTGAGGGAGGTTATCATCATCAGTCAGAATATAACATTTCAAAAGGACAGTAATTATTCCAATAGATTGCTGGATTTTTGAAAAAAACAAACCTCTAGGTTTTGATTCTCTTCCAATAAACATTATTGTTGCTTTTAGATATTACTGTATTACTTTGTGAAGAGGAGTCTACAAGATCAATGATTCAACTATAGGATCTTTTTGCAACATGTAATTGAAGTCCACGTTAGTTGGGAAAGGCTGCCATATACGCAGGACCCATTCAGCATACAATAATTAGTTTTTGAAAGTTTGAAGCAGCATGCCAAGAAGCACTGCTTGTCTCAGTAACAAAGCAGCAAGTGGTTCTGTCCATGCAGTTTCATATAGAATAGATTAAGGAAGGTAATTAGTGGATTCCCCAACTGTGTTTCCCCACCCAGCAAGTGTCACACTGGTAGGAAAAACTGCCCAATTATATGCCTTAATATGTGATGGAACAGGATTGGGGGAGTGTAGACAGCTGCCTGTGGGTCCACATCTCCTTTACTGGGGGGGAACAAGAAAAAGAGAATTATTGTTGATTTCATCTGAGCCCCCTTCTCCTGGACATTAATGCATACTGGATGGTTGATCTGCACATAATAAGAAGACAACTCAAAGAGTAGTTCACAGAATCATCAAACCCTAGAATGTTGCAGCTGGAAGGGATTTTAAAGATCATCTAATCAAACAATCTTGCCAATGAAGGAATCCAGTAATAAAGCACACTCAACAGACAGCAATCTCTCAGGAAAAAAAGTCACTTTCCAAGGCAGTTTGTTCCATTACTGAATGGCAATTACCATTAGCAACATTTTCCAGATATCCAACAAAAATCTTTTTTCTTATCATTTAAACCCATGATTTCTTGTCCTGCCTCCTGAAACAGGTTCTGGACAGTTATGCCTTATCTTCTGCCTGACAGTACTTCAGATATTTGATGACAGCTATTGCCTCCCCACAGTTTTATCTTCTCAAGGCTAAACATACTCAATGCCTGTGCCTCCAACCAATCCTTTTTTCTTCTTCTCATCTTGACTTAAATTTTCCAGACATTCTTGAGTTTCCTGATGTCCTCCGTTAAACACAGTGTTTACAACTGCATGTAATATTTGTCATTTGACTGTTGCAGAACAGAGAGGAGCAATGTCTTATTTTCATTTTGACAGTATACTTTTGCTGATGAAGCCTAAAATTGCTTTTTTTTTTAGAAGCTGCTTCATACCATTGGCTTCTGCATTCAATCTAGAGAAGAATCTTATATTAATTTTTTTAATCAGTCTTAGAAGAGATCAACCCCGACTGTTCTTTAGAAGGCCAGATCCTGAAGTTGAAACTCAAATACTTTGGCCACCTAATTGAGGAAACTCAAATACTTTGGCCACCCACTGGAGAAGGGCCTGATGCTGGGAAAGATTGAGGGCAATAGAAGAAGGGGACGACAGAATGAGGTGGCTGGATGGAGACACTGAAGCAGTAGGCGTGAGCTTAAATGGACTCCAGAAGATGGTAGAGGACAGGAAGACCTGAAGGAACATTGTCCATGGGGTCGCGATGGGTCGGACACAACTTCGCAATTAACAACAACAACAAAGGATTTTGCATTTTTGCATTACATTTGCTGGTTTCTGCTGAGCTTGTCAAGATAATCTTAAATCTAGACATTCTTCTCTATGATGTTTGCTATCCCCTTTGTCTTTATGTTATCTGCAAATGTGATCCTATATTTTCTAATCTATCAGCAAAGTCATTTATAAATGTGTTAACTGCACAAAGCACTGAATGGAGTGTGATATACCATTCAACCTTTGCTTCCAGTTTAACACAAAGCCACTGGCATACGTTAATTGGATACAATTTTTCAATAGTTCTCTATTCATCGTGGTATCTTACCATTTTTCCTACCAAAAATTTATAAGAGACTTGATTGAATGTTTTACTGAAGTTTACATCCACCATATTCCGGTGGTCGATTAAAGTGGTCACTCTATTAAGGAAGAAAAGCAGTTTGCCATGATTTATTCTGTGGAGTCTTTGATGCTCTCTGAGTTTGGCTGTTTACTTCTATGCATTTCGTTACCCAAGTAGGTAATATCCTCAGTTCTATTGAGTGTGGGTTTTGCTCTCTATTTATATATACAACAACCAAGCTCAGAGAGCATCAAGGACTCTACAGTTCAACCCTGAGCCACATATATTCTCTTCTATTGGATGATTTATTCTTCCTAAATCTATGCTAGCTTCTGCCAAGGAATGCATTCTTTTCTAAATGCTCACAAACTATCTGTTTAATAATCTGTTCCTGTAATGAACTCAAGATGCGACCATGGCAACTTCAGGAATTTATATTATTTAAAAACAGTTCACGGAATTTTATGCTCTGGTAAGTGGGGCATGGAGATGAGCATTATTTCAGCACCGAAGCTGCTTAGATTTCTTCTGTAAAGCAAGCAATAGACTTTCTCATAGACTTTCTTTGAGATGACTGTCCATCCGACTAAGTTAGATAGGGTGAACACAGTTCAGATCCCTTCCCCAAACATTGTCATTTTGTGAAACCTTGAAGGCGTGCCTCCCCTATGGCCACTCCAGTCCTTTGGAACCACTTCCCACCTGAGATCTGAGGAGTCCTACCTTTTAGCCTTCCAGGAGACCATAAAGACCTAGTTCTTTACCCAAGCATTGACTAGGATAGGAATGAATTAAGAGGCTAGTGGTATGGGTTGCTATGGGGAAAAGTTTATGTTGTATTTTATCTTATTGTTTTTGTTTTGCTTTGAGCCATCCAGGATTAGTCAGTAAGATAGATGACAGTATAGATTATCTAAATAAACAAATAAATGTGTAATTATTTACTTGAACTACCCTGTCAAACATCACTATCTTGTTCATTAACAACTTTTCTCCCTCACAATTCCTGGTACAGATGTGGTGCTTAAAATAATAATAAAAAAACCAGGAGCAGTAAATATGCTGTAACTAGAACAGATCAGTTTTGTGGCTAGTCTAGCCTCCCATCTTTCCCTCTTTAGGTATGAATCATAAATCACAAAAAAGTTTGCACTGACTACAAATTGGAGGATAACATTTTTTTAAAAAAATAATGAAAATGTTAAAAGAAAACCAAAACATGCTCATCATATAACTTACTCAAAGCTAGCTCCCAGTGTGGCTTAGATACTATGTGAAAACACATTGAGGCTCCTTCCATGTAGCTGCCAATATGCTTTGCCATTTTAATGGTAAGCTACATTTTCTCACTGGTGAACTGGACTTGGCAGGTGTCCTCATCTTCTTTTCCTCAAGTCTGGTTCAATCTGTTCAGATCAACAGTGGGGGGGGGGACCATGAAAAGCAAGGGGTGGCCTCTATACCTATATCTGCTCTTTTTCAAGAGGGAAGGAACCTCACATCCCCCAACAGTTGGCCTCTTCCATTTGGTGGAGAATGGTAGGCTATGGGAAAAAAACCAAGGGGAGGTGAAGACAGAAGGCTTCTGTAAGAGGAAAACCATAGAGACAGAACAAGGTGGGAGATTCTGGGAATGGGATCTCCCCACACACCCACACACCTCCAGAAGTGTTACAAATTGTATCACACATTTTCCTCTGGTTCGAAAGCTAAGCCTGTTACTTTATGGCATTTACCAGCTCAGCTGTCATTGAGTTCTTAAAGTCCTGCTGCTTCACGTGGACACACAGAAGGTGGCAGATTGTTGCATTTCTGGAGTGTGACAGAATCCTATGTGGATGCCTTTTGCACTTGGCTCTAGGTGGCAAATTCTGGTGTACAAATAAAAAAGCAGTTTAAACCTGGCACAACTGAAATCAATATATCCCTGAAATTTTGTAAAGAGAAAAAGACTAAACGTGGCTTTGGTCATGTATTGAAACAGTTCTAATGTGGAAAAGTAGCTATGAAAATGCATGTTTGTCTGACCATACGCTGCTCCTTGCATAATTTCTCCCAAATGAATGAATAATAATTAATTTTAATTAATCACAGCAGAAACACCTATAAAAAAAATCAGGTAGCCAGCAGTCACTTATCCTTGGTCTTTCTACAAATGAAAATGGGGAGAATAATATGCTGACAACATACTATACCCAAACCACAAATTACTGTTCAATACCTCTCTGCCTCATGAGCATGCATTGTTGTATTATTTGCCTGTGTCTTGCTGGGTTCTGAAGCAAGAAGCAAATGCTGAGATGTGAAACCAGCTGTAGCTACAGAACAGGGGGAAACCTGATGGAATCTGGTACCCAGAAGTCTAGGCTAAAAATATAAGTTCTCAGCTACCCTTCAAATAGTACTACAAGGAAACACAAGAGCAAAATGCAAAGAGTGATTCAGGTAATTAGCTGATATGGTCCGATGAGTCATAATCAATTAAATTATTCATTTCAGGTTGTGGAGTATTTGTGTGTGTCCATACCGAGTCTTGAAATTCCGTGTGTGACTTTTCTTCCTGTTCAAAATTCAAAGCTTCCTCTTCTGGCAAGCTATTACATTGCTCAGGGAGAAATTACTGTATGTAAAATATCTTGAAACCAAATCTGGTTCACCAAGTGCAACTCGTTAATGTGTGGCCTAAAGAAAATGAATATTTTGCAGGGGGTTTCCCCCTATATCTCCTTTGAAGACCAAGAGCTTATGTGAAATACAAGCATTTCGTAGAAAATAGCAGGAAGAGGAGAGCGGGGAGTTCTGTTTCAAAATAGTGGTTGTAAAATGAATCCACATATTTTATACCCAGCAGTGACAATTAGCAGGCTGTAGAGAGAGCGTAAGGCAAAAACTGGACACAAGAAAGCAAACTTCAAGAGAAAGGGAATTGTGCACAGTTGTCAGGGTAGTAACTGGCAAACTGGGTAAAAGAACTAATTATGTCCAAACAACAACTTAGAAGGATTCAGGCTATTCTAGTATAATGGAGTCATTAAATCAGATTTTATAGCCCATCTGAGTATTTAAACATAATTGTGTTGCAGCAGATGTTGATATTACAAATCCATAAGGAAAACACAGATATAATGAAGAGATATTAGCATCAAATAAACACTTTAGCCCTGAAGCTGAATTTGATAGGAATTGACCCTGAAGCTAGATTTAATTTTCCCTGGGCACCATACAAGCTTCACCCCCCCCCCCATCATTTATGGTTGGATTTAGATTCTTGCAATGAAAAATATATAGTATTCATTTCTTCAAAATATTCTTCTGGCACAATTCATGTATTTGCATTGAAAAAGCCTATTTCTCATTTACAAACATTCTCTAGATTTACAAAATTTATGTAAATAAGTAAGTAATCTAAAGAGAGAGAGGAAAGGAGATTCTCAATTTTCACCCATGTATGGTAGAGGTCGTAAAAGGGGAAGGTGTTGTTATACACCGTGTAAATCAACTTTCTGTAGGTAACGGAGATCACATGAAGGTGGGGTGTTTACCGGAACTTTTGGTTAAGAGGGGTCAGGACGACATCTACCTTAACTATTGCAATGGTTCTCTATCACATTCCTCCAGAATTGAGCAGCAACCAGTGTTCAATTTAACCACTGTGAAATCAGCAATGTTTTGTAAGGGCTGAAGTCCATCAACTTACATGGACTTCAGCAAGTATGCTGGCAATGAGCAATCCTGTGAAAAGGAACAGCTGCATTATGGAATTATAGACAGGTGCTAAATGCATGCCTTTATGTATTTCAAAATACTTTTTTCCCTTCAAATCCAAAGTACTGCATACATATAATTTGCAAAGTGTTGAATCCTACAATTTTAGACAAGGAGGAAACCATAACAATGATCTAGTCTAACCTCTTATTTATGCAAAATGTACTATGCAGGACAGACCTATGATAGTCCTTCACAATCTGGTTTGCTCCATCTGTGGTAGACCTCAATCCCCGTAATCCCCAGATAGCATGATACTAACTTCACAGCACTTCTTTCTCTGCTTCAGCTAAACCAGAAGTCCATTCGTTCAGTTGCACAATAGAGTCAAACATGTGGACCACAGCAGTGAGAAGCTGATCCAGCAGTAGTCCAAATGTGAGTGTGAAGGTACTCAATGTTTTTATATAATCATTCCATCCATTCTACCCATAACCCTTCACCTAACGAAATCAGCATATCAAATAAAAGGAGTCTAAATTGCTTCAAAGTTCCAACCTTCAGAAGCACTAGAGCAGGGGTAGGCAACCTCGGCTCTTTTATGACTCATGGACTTCAACTCCCAGAATTCCTGAGTCAGCTATGCTGACTCAGGAATTCTGGGAGTTGAAGTCCATGAGTCATAAAAGAACCAAGGTTGCCTACCCCTGCACTAGAGGGTGATCCACCATTGCCTTTATTTCTACTTATTAGACATGCGGAGAACAAGGGCAAGAAATTAGTATGCTGTGTGAGAGAAAATAGCAGGGCAATTTGCACCATTTCTCCTACACTAAAAAAAAGAAAAAAAATGTCTCATTTTGGCTAATAATGGGGAGCTGCAAAGCACTCAAGTTAACTGTCTATGGAGATTCTCAGTCATCCAGATCATAGTTGTCTCAAAGGTGTTTTTTCAAAAGGCAACTGGACTGCTTTTTCCTTGAAGAAGAAGACGCTTCACTTCTCATCTAAGAAGCTTCATCAGTTGTGACTGGATGGTGGTGGTGGGGATGGAAGCGAAATACCTTCTTCATCCTCCTCAAGGCAAAATAGTCCAGTTGCCTTGTGAAAAAGCACTTTGAGACACTCAAGTTAGCATTTCCCTTGAAGGACCTGAAGTTTAGGAACAGGAGAAGAAATGAGATTAAAGTTCGGTCAAAACAAAAACACCATGTTATTTTTCTTTTACTTCAATTTCAATTATCCAGGAAATTTCTCAAGTGAAACAACAATCAAGCACATGTCAACACGGGCACCCTACTTCAAGATATCTCTTCAAAATTCTCTAGTTCCTGCTGCTATCTGCATAATCTGTCAGTTTCATATTTTTCCATTTGTTAACCAAGTTCACTCTGTATAACTATTGCAGTTGAGCCATAAATAAATTTATCAGTTCTCCAGTCCCGCTTAATATTGTGGCAAAACAGAAATATATTCAAGCACTGTGGAAGCAACTGAAAAATCTAGCAATACACTCTCAGCCCCACATAATGTAGTCCAAGGGACATTCCTGGAAAACAGAAATCATACATGGTGGCTTACTGTCCATATTTTCCATAATTAGCTTGATTGTTAGTAGGGTTGTTCATGTTTGTGTGTGGGAGGGAAGGAAGGATCAAAAAATTTAAGATGGCAGCTGCAATCCCCCAATCAAAGCCCCACCCCTTTTTTACATGCGGGACATTAAAAAGTGACAGGATTTTTATTGCAGGGTGATAGCAACCTTGTTTTTTACCCCACCTCTGCATAGATGTTAGAGAACTGAGTGTGCACTCTAGAAATAAAGAGGAATTGACAGAAAGCCCTCAACCTCTCCATCTTGTGATAAATGGGTGTTTGTGATTCGCCATGATGACTGTATAAGCATGTATATAACTTGCTCTTAAAACCCAAATGAAGTTGAAAGTTACCAGCTACTCTTAGACCCAAACAATTCCTTTCTGCAGTACTGACTTTCACACTTTGGACTGATTAAATTTGCTTTTGTGGTTATTGTTATTTTGAGACTGCTAATATTTCCTTATACTGAGAAATTACAAATAGTTTTTAAAATATATTTGGTGTGGGGCATGAAAACTGGAGTCCAATGTCTCCTGTTCAAATGTAAAGGATTTGTGGATGTGTTTATTTCACAATCAGTAAGAAACTGCAATCCAGTTGGAGTTTGTTTATTGATAGTGCTATCAGTTGAATAGCTTTTATGTTGTCTGGGACTTTTCCAAAGCATCNTTTTAAATACATTTATTCATTCATTAGATTTCTCTCTCTCCTTTCCTCTAAGAGTTAAAAGTGGGTACATACCATCTCCAGCATTTTCCCCTTCCACAACAATATGTGGCACATTTAGTTGAAAGACATCCATTGCCTCTAGTGTACTTCCACCCCACAAATGGCCTTGAAAACCAATTCTCCCCAGTCCTGCTGTAGAGCCTTAACTATTGCAATGGTTCTCTATCACATTCCTCCAGAATTGAGCAGCAACCAGTGTTCAATTTAACCACTGTGAAATCAGCAATGTTTTGTAAGGGCTGAAGTCCATCAACTTACACGGACTTCAGCAAGTAAGCTGGCAATGAGCAATCCTGTGAAAAGGAACAGCTGCATTATGGAATTATAGACAGGTGCTAAATGCATGCCTTTATGTATTTCAAAATACTTTTTTCCCTTCAAATCCAAAGTACTGCATACATATAATTTGCAAAGTGTTGAATCCTACAATTTTAGAGAAGGAGGAAACCATAACAATGATCTAGTCTAACCTCTTATTTATGCAAAATGTACTATGCAGGACAGACCTATGATAGTCCTTCACAATCTGGTTTGCTCCATCTGTGGTAGACCTCAATCCCCGTAATCCCCAGATAGCATGATACTAACATCACAGCACTTCTTTCTCTGCTTCAGCTAAACCAGAAGGCCATTCGTTCAGTTGCACAATAGAGTCAAACATGTGGACCACAGCAGTGAGAAGCTGATCCAGCAGTAGTCCAAATGTGAGTGTGAAGGTACTCAATGTTTTTATATAATCATTCCATCCATTCTACCCATAACCCTTCACCTAACGAAATCAGTATATCAAATAAAAGGAGCCTAAATTGCTTCAAAGTTCCAACCTTCAGAAGCACTAGAGCAGGGGTAGGCAACCTCGGCTCTTTTATGACTCATGGACTTCAACTCCCAGAATTCCTGAGTCAGGAATTCTGGGAGTTGAAGTCCATGAGTCATAAAAGAGCCGAGATTGCCTACCCCTGCACTAGAGGGTGATCCACCATTGCCTTTATTTCTACTTATTAGACAGGACAAGAAATTAGTATGCTGTGTGAGAGAAAATAGCAGGGCAATTTGCACCATTTCTCCTACACTAAACAAAAGAAAAAAAAGTCTCATTTTGGCTAATAATGGGGAGCTGCAAAGCACTCAAGTTAACTGTCTATGGAGATTCTCAGTCATCCAGATCATAGTTGTCTCAAAGGTGTTTTTTCAAAAGGCAACTGGACTGCTTTTTCCTTGAAGAATGTTAGATCGCGCAGGCAGTAAGACACGAGTCGAGTGACAGTCAGCTCTTGGTTTATTGGCAAGGCATAAGGTAAATCCGGACTGGCTCTCTGGGCCAGGGGAGCCCTCTTTTATGGGATTCCCCTGGCTTGTAATCACACAATTCCATTGGCTGGCAAGACCCTGTTGCTAGTTAGCCAACCAGCAACGGGCATGA
>NW_015386145.1:180430-202666 GCF_001527695.2 Protobothrops mucrosquamatus | reverse complement strand
GAAATTACAAATAGTTTTTAAAATATATTTGGTGTGGGGCATGAAAACTGGAGTCCAATGTCTCCTGTTCAAATGTAAAGGATTTGTGGATGTGTTTATTTCACAATCAGTAAGAAACTGCAATCCAGTTGGAGTTTGTTTATTGATAGTGCTATCAGTTGAATAGCTTTTATGTTGTCTGGGACTTTTCCAAAGCATCTTTATAAATGATGGTTGCTATGTTTGGGGAGTATTTATTGCTTGTGAAATAGTTGTGTAGTGCTTGTTATTGTGGAACTATATTTCTACATTAGATGTTGCCAGTGAAAAATCATGAACACACTTGTCTAATCTGTTGAGATACATGATAGATGATAGAAAGAAAGAAAGAAAGAAAGAAAGAAAGAAAGAAAGAAAGAAGGAAGGAAGGAAGGAAAAGGAAGGAAGGAAGAAAGAGAGAAAGAAAGAAAGAGAAAGAAAAAGAAAGGAAGAAAGAGAAAGGAAGAAAGAAAGAAAAAAAAATAACTGGGCAACAGTCAAAATACTTGCTATTATTTTTGTTTGATTGTAAAAAAAATAGTTCACTGTTTTTTTCCTTTCTCCTCATGCTTAGAAAGAATAAGGCTGGGGCACAGTACATACTTACAAATATCTGCTTGGTTTGTCTCTGGTTTAGTGTTTTGGATGAATCTATCCATTGTGATCAATGAACATCATTCGTGATGAAATATGTTATATGAATCAAGCCATTCACAGCCTTATTTATGGAAACAATAGCTTATAATGTGAATGCACCCTTGTAAATAAAGGAATGTTAATATCTGTAAGTAAAACAGATTTAAAAAACCCTTCATAATTATAATCTGAATTCTGAGAGATGAGGGGGGCACAGTTTAACAAAAGCAAAGGCAAATCATTTAATTTAGAAGAGTTATGGCTTATTTCATGTAACATGGAATATACAAATAGTGTTGGCTTCTTCTGTTAACCCCTAAAGTGACTTTGGTTTGATGTATTGGGAGAAGCTGGTCACTGTTTGTAACAGATTGTAAGGAGTAGTTTATTCAATCATCTAAGGTTCAAAAAAGCAAAGAATAATTAAATGGGTTTTTTTAAAGACCTTCCAAACTATGCAGTTGATTATTAATTTATTAATTTATAGATCTTATAAGCTGCACCATTCAGCCAGCTCTGTGAGGTATACAATTCCATAATACATAACTGTGATTTAAAACTATATAAATAAAATTGTATGCACTATAGTAACCTAAAACAAAAATAAAACCATACATTCTAATAACATAAAACCAGGAGCTTGATGTATTGCTTAAGGAACCAGGCTAGATACCAGGAGACTATGAGTTCTACTCCTGCCTTAGGCATAAAGCCAGTTGGTGACCTTGGGCCAGTCACTCTCTCTCATTCCTAGGAAGCAGGCAATGGCAAACCACTTCTGAAATCTTGTCAAGAAAAATCAATTTTACAATATTTGATACCATAAATTCTTTTATCTACTTTAATATTTAAATCTTTCTGATGCAAGAAATCCTTCTGAACTGCATAGAAAAATAGCTGTGCAGGAGGGAGCAAGAAAGATGTAAGGGGGAGGGAAATGTGCTGACAGGAATCAGAGGTGCCAAACCATATGATCCAGTCACCTCAAGGATACCTGGCCTGGAATGAATGCGAAACCTCTTCAAGACATGCCTGACATCAAAGCAGTTATCAAAACATTGCACTGAGATGCTATTGGACACTAACTTTCATGCGGGAATACTCAGATCTAGCCTTACTTTTGCTGCAACCACTAATCCCTAATAAAAGAACCTATCACTTCAACCAAACCAAGTCGAGGATCTTTCTTTCCTCGGGACCTAGTTGGGGCAGATCTGACACATTGACAACTCTGTCTATCTGCCATGAATTGCGGTCTTGATTTTATTTTATATTGGACAATCTTCTAGGTCATTTAAGAATTAGTGAAAATTACAAGGATGATAACAGATTCTGAATGTGAGACAGACCAATTTTTGGTGGTGTCAAGAATGGCTCTTGGGGCAGAGAGAACAGCATAGACAAAAATGAAAACAGTGAAAGAAATGAGAGTGAAAAATGATTTCAAGGAGTGAGATTACAAGTCCTGTACAAAATCATTAGAAGATAAATGAATTTCCCAACATGATGAGTAAAAAGTAACATAAAGAGAATATGGAAGTAACATAAAGAGAATATAATGGAAAGGGATATGTATCAGAGGTCATAAAAGCGTATGAAGCTATTTTAATGAGAAGTACAGGAAAGATGCTTTTTTTAGATTTTTTATTGTGGATTATTTTTATAAATAACTCAAAGTGGCACACATACATAATACTCCTTCCTCCTCCTATTTTCTTCACAACAACTCTGGGAGTTGGGCTGAGAGCCACGCTGCTGGCTTTCATTCCTAAATCAGAATTAGAACTGACAGTCTCTTGGTTTTTGGCCTGGTGTCTTAACCACTCTAGACCAACCTGGCTTTTGGTGTTTGCTGGAATGATGGAGTGAATGGAGTATGTTGAATAAAAATAATGATCCTGTTCCCTTGAGACACATGTTGTGTGTATGACCTGTCCTGAACTCATCCAATTGCCCATGCTGCAGCTTCACCCAGAAGCCTCACAAAGCTGGTCAAAAATGACTACTAGTTTGAGTTACGATTTATTTTCTGATCCTCATGTTGTCTGTCAGTGACTCAGCCTACCACTGAAGGGAAAATATATATAGTGCTACATTACTTCTTCATCTTAAGGGCTGATTTTGCACAATATTAGCAAGGAAAACAATTTCCTCTAGAAAAACCACCCTAGGAAATCTAGGGGTTTTTTTTAGTTTACACCCAACAGGGAGAACAAATGAGAACAACTTCTTATCAACAAAGCAATAGAGAAACAGAATGTCATGCAGGTATAAAAGTTCCCCCCCCCCCGCCCCAAGGCTGGAGGTTATTACTGTCAATGCTAATACATGTGGTAATTCCTATAGTATCTCTCTCTTGCCATGTATTTCCTGGGTATTAGGTCAGCAGAGGCAAAGAGGTGCCAGACAGTGTGGTCCAATCCAGAGGAGTCCCAAATTCAAGATGGTGAATGCAACTATATGATTGAAGTTTCACCCTCTTTTTACGCCTCTCATAACACATCCTAAAAGGGGGCGGGGTTTCAATCATGCAGTCACAACCACCATCTTGACCAATTTTACCTTCTGCCTTTGGTACTGTGTGAGGGGAATTAGGGGGTATTTCAGTACCTGAGCTTTTGGGAAGATCACACAGTTGTTGAAGCCAATGAATTTTTTAAAACTTAGTTTAGTTATTTCTTTCATTCTTTCAATTAAAACTTATATGCCGCCCTTCTCCCCACGGGACTCAGGGCGGCTCACAGCATATTAAAACAACATAGCACATTTCCCCAATAAAAGCCAATTAAAAACCAAATATTTGTAGCTGTGTCTCTTATTAAAAATCATTAAAAATTATCCCTATTTAAAATTCACCTATTTAATTCACCTATTCCCTTATTTCACATAATTAACAAAGTTTCCTGTTTAGAGAAGATATATTTTTCCACCAAACTAATTTACAAAAGTAAAATGAATGGCTTTGTGTACTCAGTACTGTTTTGGCTTCATATAAAATATATAATATAGTTAATAGATATCAATAAGGTTCCCTTTTTTTTGTATTTTTTATTATCTCATGAAGCCGCATTACTAGCTGTTCAGGGCCACATGTGGCCTGTGGTCTAGAGGCTGGACATGCCAAGTTTAAGTGCTCAAGTCAAACTCTTATCCAAAAGTATTTTCTTTTCAAAATCTTATGTTAATACCCGACAATAGAGGTGCTAGAGACACAATGGGGATTGGCAATGTCGACCACAAATTTTATGCCATTTTTGTTTTCCAATGACTAATGTCTGGGAATGTCAGCTAATATCAACTTGATAGTAGAGAGAAGCCCATAGAGCAGTGGAAGATGAGAAGATGACATTTCTGTCATTGTTGTGATAGGGCATAATAATGGAACAGGTGATATGGGAAAAGGCCATAATATGATTGTAGGTTATTCAGCAAATCATAGCTAAACAAATCCTGGCTTAAATGTATGATTTAGTCTTGGTCAGCCTTTCCCAATGTGATATCCTCTAATTGTGGATGAAAATTCTCATCAAGACATGTGTCCCATCCATATATTCAAACAAAGTGCCAGGATGTCAGGCTTTAAGTTATTATAGAGTTAATTGTAAATATCCTTTTTATGGTTGTAGAACAGGTTCAGTGTCTTGGAGAGACTGACTCAGCTTGTGGTAGAATGCAGGGCTGTAGTTAGTTCCCCAAATATGTACTGTGCCTCATAAATTGCTCAACCACATATATATATCCTTGTGAAAGTTAACAGTAACAGATCATAGGGCCATAAGAACTATGTGTGCTATTTTAGCAGTACATATAACTGCTGCATTCTGGATCAGTTGGAGCTTCTGAATACTCTTAAAGGGCAGCCCTGTGTAAAGTGCATTGCAGTAGTCCAATCTGAAGGTAACTCGGGAATGAGTGACTGTAAGCAGGGCTCTCTGATCCAAAACAGCCATGATTGCCACTGACTCATCAAGCAGCAGTCATGAACCTTGGGGGACTCCCAGGTTGCACACAGGTCTGCCCAGGATAGCACAACCCCATTCAGCATCAAAGATGGCATAATCTTGAAATTAGTGGGCCCAAAAACCCAAAGCCACTCAGTCTTGTCAGGGTTCAGCTGAAACTTGTTGTTCGCCATCCAGACCCTCCCAGCCTCGAGGCACTGGGATAAGACAGTCATGGCAACACTTATTTTGCCAGAGGTGGAGAAGTACAATTGGCTATTATCAGTACACTGATGATACCTCAGCCCATGGTCAGGGAGAAGCATACCTGGCAACCTCACATAAATGTTAAAAAGGAAAGCACCAAACCTTGTGGCACCCCACATAGTCGGGGCTGAGGATGGAACTACTCCTCCCTAATCCTCACTGACTATAATCACCAAAGGAAGGAGGCAAACCAGCATAGCATGTGCTGCCAACTCCAGCCATCTGAGTCTATCCAGAAAGATACCATGGTTGTTGATATCAAAAGCTACAAGAGGTCAAGAAGGGCAAGGATGGATGCACTGCTCCAATCCTGTCCATACCAGAGGCCATCCAAAAGTGCAACCAATGTTTCTATCCCATACCTCGATTTGAATCCTGACTGAAAAGGATCCAGATAATCTGCTTCCTCCAAAGCCCTCTGAAGCTGTTGTGTCACTGTCTTTTCTATTGCCTTTCTGAAAAAAAGGAAGGTGAGATAGTGGGTGAAAATTGTCCAGTATAGTAGAGTCCAGCAATTGCTTCTTGAGAAGGGGAAAAAAACCATGGCCACTTTAAGAGATAGAAAAACAATTCCCACACTCAAGGAAGAATTAACCATTGCCAGAACCACTCACACAATATTTTCCAGGAGGGACATGGATCTAAAGCAGGTGACTGTGCTCACAGTCCTGAGTACCCTGTCTACTTCCTTATTCACATGTCACATAAGTTATATTAATGGGCATAACATCCTTCTTGCATTAGAGAATAGCATTATTTCTCAATAAACCTGAATTATTTTGGTCTTGCAAAATATATCCAAGTACATGGGGGGAAAATATCTAAATCATTCATTAGATTAAGAGACACTAAATAGAGTATGGTTTTGGAACTGCTCTGTGGCTTTTGTTCCGGTTCTTGTTCAATGCAAGTAATTAGGCTTATTTCAAGAAAACTCAAACCTCACTGCTAGATTAAAAATCAGAAGTCAGTACTTTTTCAGGTACATTTTATTAAAAGAGATAAGCTTTGTAACTATAGTGCACTTTATCAGATGAATATAGCTAAACTGTTGTAGGATTTAAATTGGGATGAGGAGAGAAAATAGAAGACAGGATGGTTATGTAGATGCAGGTTATATGCGAGATAGTTTACCAGTATCTTATCAAATAACAACTGTAATGTGTTAAATATCCATTATGCTTGTGAAGACCTGAGATGTCCTGGAATCCTTTGATGTATATGAGTTCAGCATCTTATCATTTAGTTGTGCTGTAGTGTTTCTTCATTACAAAATAGTTACTGGGAGATATGTAGTGGAGTGTCCTGTGAGGTTAAAATGCTCTGATGTCTTTTTGTCCTTTTGAATCCCGATGTCAAACTTATATCCATTAATTCTTTTTCATAAAGATTGGGTTGTTTGTCCTACATAGAATCTAGAATGCTTATAGATGATGGCATATATCACATAAGAGATAAGTATGTGAAGGCAGCTCTAATCTACTGTATGAAATAATTGAATAATGGTAGTGTTGGTGTAAATGTGGAAACAAAGTAGATCTCTGGATGTTGTTATAAGATCTGATTCCCATGTTAACATCATTGTTCTGTTGTTTCTTGATGCTTGTGAGAATCTGCTTCAGGTTTTGGGCCATCAGAGCTGAGAAAGCATCGTTCCCAGCCACTGCAGGACAGGAAGTAATGGAAGGAAACTATTCAAGGGGAGAACCAACCTAGAACTAAAAAGAAATTTCCTGACAGAACAAATAATCATGGGAATGACTTGTCTCCAGAACTTGTGCATGCTCCAACACTGGAGGTTTTTAACATGAGATTGCACAATCATTTGTCTGAAATGGTGTAAAGTTTCCTGCTTGAACAGGGGGTTGGACTAGAAGACCTCCAAGGTCCATTCCAACTCTGTTATTCTGTTATTGTGTTCTAGGTCAGTCATGAAGATATTCTCATACTATAGAGCCATGCATGTCAATGGCTGTGACATTAATTTACAACTATAGGTTGTTGCCAAAGGTAAAAGTTTTAAGTGAATACAGTCACACACAATATAGTAATGACATTCCTAATGTTTGAAGTCCATCTTTGTGGGAAGTGTTGATGTATAGGGCCTCAGCATCCATGATAGCTAAAATTGTGTTGTTGGGGAGACTGCCATTGGATTTCAGTCTTCTTAGAAAGTCTGCTAAAACACTGGATCCATCACAGCCAGATCATCCAGGTTTGCAGACTTAGATCACCAGCACTCTCATGTAATTGGTGTATAAAGGCCACCATAGATTTTCCTAGAAGACAGAAATCCAATTGCAAACCTCTTTAACAATACCATGTCTGTTTAATGGGGCCTCAAATAAAGCCTGCAGTTTTGTTTGAGGTCCAAACTTCTGTGGTTGTTAATTCCAATAGCCATCTATTCCAGCAACTCAAGTGTGTCTATTATGAATAGTCAATCTATCAACAAAGAGAAAGCCGTTTACAGAAAACAAGACAACTTTGATAAAGCAAATTGTGTTGTGGATTTAATTTCGGCAGTGTTTTGTTCATCACTCATTTCAACCTTGGAGTCTGTTGTTCGTTTTTCTCTTTTCCTAATAGAACATAATTTTGATTTGTAGTATTTTGCTACTATGCTCCTTTGTCAGTGAGAATCCTTTCTCTGGAAAATTAAATCACTCTCTACTTTAAGTCCTCTCTCCAGTGACCTTTCCTAAATTCCCATTCTCTGAAAGTAAACTGTATAGAGTACTACTATGGTGAATTGTGTTAATTAAAAATAGCCATTCCTCAAGCTTTTATAAACTGTAAAGCAGTTCATTATATTGAACAGAATTCACCAATCCAATATTTTCTTTGACCTGCTATATTTTTGGTGCTTCTAAATAGGGGAACAGTCTTTGACAGTGGTTTAGGATTTTTTTTAAAACAACTCATTCTGGCTGGTGACAGATAAATCTAATTTGTTTTCAGATTGTTCACTGTGCATATCTATACATGAATTAGAAATAAGGACCTGCAACCAATTTTAATGAATAGATTTTAATGCAATGAAGCAATGTGTAGCTTTCAAGGGAAGACACAAATATCTGTTAGTTGGCTGGGTCTGTGAAAATTCAGATTTAATCCACACCTGTCCAAAGAGCAAACTGGATCAGTCACTCCTTCTTAGTTTGGCCTACCTTGCAGGATTGTTAATGAAGAAAAATGGAAGAGGAATGAAGGTACTATGTATGTTATCTTTGTCCTTGGATGAAAAGGCAATATATAAATATAATTAATAAATGAGAAAATCATGGAGCTTTAAAACCAAAAATGTTGGCAACCAACATTGATAATACATTCAAATAATTTTAAACCTTGGGTTTCATAGTTTCTAGACAGTTATGTTTTATTTAAGAATAATTTTTATTTTATTGCAGAAAATATTGATATATTTTGAAGTGTAATACAGAGCATCTGAAACTGTATGCATGCTAATTCAGGTATCCTTTTTATTGTTTACAACTGAACAGAATTTGAGGGGAAAAATATCCAGTCAGTCTGTCCATCCATATCAGTCTGTTTATCCGTCTGTCAGCAGGATAATTCACCAAGAAAAGCATAGAATAGAACAAGATTTGATTTGGCAAGAAAAGCCAGTTAAAAAATAAAGGAAAAAATGCAGTTGAAAAATAGACTAGACCAGGGTATCAAACTCAATTTCATTGAGGGCCGCATCAGCATTGCGATTGCCCTCGGGGGGCCAGGTGGGTGTCGCCAGGGTGGGTGTGGCCTACTGGGCGGGCGTGGATGGAGTGGGTGTGGCCTACTGGGTGGGCATGGCCAGCTCTACATCGTTCGTGTCAAGGGTGCCTGTGGGGGCCTGGGCACGAGTGGGACAGATCTGAGGGTCTCTGGCAGAAGGGGGTGGGACTGGGGCAAGTGCCAAGGCATGGTCTACTGGGGCAAGTGCCAAGATGGCCACCACAAAATTGTACATTGGGGTGGTTCCTCGCTGTTTCCAGACGGCCTTGTGGAGCTAAGACTGAATGCGTTCAGCATAGATGGCCACCACAAAATTGTACATTGGTTCCCGGCCGGCCTGGGCCAGGGCCAAGGCAGCAGGGGCCATTCTCTCGCTGTTTCTAGGATGGTTTCGCGGGCCACATGAAACCACTTTGCGGGCTGCATCCGGCCCCTGGGCCTTGTGTTTGACATGTCTGGACTAGACCTTACTGGGAATAACAAATTGATAAATGCCAGAAAAACCCTGCTCCAGAGCATCTCTGGGGAAGAAACAATTCAGCCTTTGCTCAGAATGCTATGGGCTGCTTCCTCCTGATAGCAAAATGGAGCTTTTTTATTAAGGGTTGGGGAAGGGAAATCTTGTACAGTATGTTTTCCCTACTTTTTTATTCTTTCCAACTCAGCAGAACACTGGAAAGAAATTATATAAAGTTGCACAGGAGGAGGAGGAGGAGGAGGAGGAGGAGGAGGAAAAGTAGGCGGAGAACTTCTGAGGGGGAAAATAATCAGAAATTAATCTCCATTTCATTCCTATGGGAGAGACTGCTGGATAACGGCTCAGAACTGTTGACTTCTCCATACTCAGCCTCCTCCACTTCTAGCAGAGAAGATGCATCCACTTTCTGCTTTCCAGTGTACACATTCACATTACCAAGCAACATGAGGGAAGCACATATACACATGTACACAGGCACCACACATATATACCAATGGTGGAATTCAAATACCTAAACAACCAGTTTTCTGTGTGGACACCACTTCCAGAAGTCTGCTCTGAGCTGGGGAGGCCTCCCAGACCCAGAACGGCCCACGCACTTCCGGTGGTCCGTTCTGAGCCAGGAAGGCCTCCCCGGCTCAGAACAGACTTCCGGAAGTGGTGTCCATGCACTTCTGGCAGTCCATTTTGGGCCTTTTTGTTGATTTTCACCAAAATCAACAAAAAATTAGCTACCAGTTCTACCGAACTGGTGTGAACCGGCTGAATCCCACCACTGATATGTACCCATTCTAATTAGTCTCTCTTTCATAAACACACACTGAGGCAATATGGATGAACACCTCCCTGATTAGTCTTTAGGGAGATATCATGTGCATACATATATGCAGTGTGCATACAACTATATTGATGCAACTTGTTATTACAGAGAAGAACATGCATTCAGCTCCTGTTTCCAGTGTTAAAGAAGTGTAAAAAAAGTTCCAGAAGCTGTTCTTTGCATGCTTTTCTTCCTTGTTAAAAAAAAAAAGGGGGGGGGGAGATGTGTTGTTGAGGAGCATCAGATCTGGAGGCCTACCATGTTCACTCCAGTATTAATAATGGGTCTGCTGTTTCAAATCCCCCATCAACCGTTCTCTGGTTTTAATTTGGGGATCCAAATTAGAAAAAATTTGGATTCCTTGGCAATGTCACTATTAGGCATATTGCATTTGGCAAGAAGAGTTGTGAGATTTGGGTTCAGTTCTTCTTTAAGTCTGAGTTACATTCAGTCCATATGATCTTGGACATATTGTAGTTGGGAAGTCTTTTTTAGAAGCCTTTTGTTTCTGGCCATATGCCTGAAATGCAGAGTCAGGATCTGATTTCATCCCTAGCATTGGAAATAAAATAACTATTTTAACATGCCTCCTGCAGGAAGAAATGGCTGCCAGTTTAGCCCGCAGCCTAATTTCTGCTATATTGGGTTTTTTAAAAAAAAATACACTACATTATGCCTGGTTAAATTATGTTTCTTGAAACATTTCTTGATACTAGAGATTTTTGCTTGATATTTTCAAAAATACTGATCATAAGAGAGAAGGAAAATAGGGCTGATCGAAGAAAAATCTTTTCGAATACTAATGCATATAGCATGTGCAAAATAAGGTGTAGAAAACTCTTACAAAATAAGATGGTCTGTTCAGGGAAAAGCAAATATAGAACAATTGATATGGTGGTACTAGAGAATCTTTGTACTTTATGACCAGAAAAGCACTGACACACTTTTAAAGCAATTAGGCTTTAAATGTCAATTTTGCTTTGCCTGAGTAAAGTTAATGGAATGAGCCTTTGCTCTCAAATATATTTCAACTGCATCTACAAATAGTAATTGACTTACAACTGTAACTGAACTTGGAATTATGGTTGTAAGTCATGCTGGTCTTTAAGCAGGTCATCACATCTCACCCGATTTTACAACTTTTGCAGCACTCAATTAAGTGAACATTAAGTCATTGTTTACACTGAGTGTTTTTAGCTGGAAGTCATGAATTGTAGCCATGTGATTGTGGGACACTGAAAATGAGGGCTGTTTGCTGAGTGCCCAAAATGCAATCACAGGACCACAAGAATGGGGAACTTCAAATTGGGTTCTTAAGTATCCTTTGGGAATCTTTTGTAATTTTGAACAGTTGCCAAGCAAGTGATTGTTAAGTGAGGATTACTTCTAATATGGATGTGTGCATTCCAGTATATGTTATATATTGAAAGATGTAATGAGTGGCAGGATATTAACACTTTTTTTAAAAAAAAAGTAAATCATTACTCTTCTCTCTAGACAAAGCCTGGTTTTAACTCCCCTCTCACTAGGAGAGTTGCATTTGGACAATGGATAGGAGATGAGTCATAAACTTCAGCCTCTTTTGAAGAAAGCTAAGACTCCATCCACTTAACAAAAGCTGCAATTGTGATCACACACTGGGGAGTGGAGATTCCTCAAGGTTGGGGATCCACTATCTTCTCCTCTCTCCAGATAGAGATAGAAATCATAGGGAGACTTCTTCACTGGAGAACATTATAGGCAACCAGATCCTCGGGCTTAAGCTGCGTTCAGATCAGGTCACAGACCCTGATCATATGGCAATCTAAACACAATTAGTGACATCTCGACCCTTTTTGATCAGGGTTCAGATCCAGGTATAGGACTGGGATGGTTCTGGACACTGTTCTGAATTACTTTTATTGGGGCTTAAAGATAGGGATAGTTGATCTAATTCTTCTCTCTGCATATTGTATAAACTATTGAAAGTTGTAACGCTGAAGCAAGATATAAATTCAATCAATCAGTCAATCATCAAGGCAGGCCAACTCCTCACTGTAGGGTTTGGCCATAGAGAAGATTTTGACCAGATGTTGGGAAGATTTGTCTCACAGAAAGGAGAAGTTATAATGGCAAACATCCCAAGCTAGGCTGTTTGAAGCTCCCACCAAGCTGTGGTGGATCAATTGACTCGTGAGTTGCTTCACCCTTCCTTCCAATTTCACCATCAACAGAGGGGATGGTGGGTTTCTAGCAGTGGGCCTGTGGACTCCATTTCTTTCCCAGGCACCTCATCACAGAGAAGAGAAGCAGTAAAGCACACGGACATTTTGAGGACCTTAGTTGGGGGGGAGGGAGAATGGTTTAACTCCACTTTGTAGAGCTTGCGATAAGTTGTAATGTAGGGAATGGATATCTTGCCAAAGTGATGCTATTTTTGGCAATATCTCATCAGCAAAGTGGGACAAGTATTCTGTAATTTCTGCCACTATTAAAGCTTCGGCTCAATTACTTCACTGCCGTGTTTCATTTGAGAAGCAGTTTGCAGCAAATGGATTCTTTCCTTTTAATATAATGTATAACATCACAGAGACCAAGACTTTTTAAAGTGTATTTCTGGGTTTTGACAGAATTACTCTTTTACATGTGGTAAGACTGCTTCCCATAGAATTGAAACCACAAACGTGTTTTATTTGGTCTTTATAGACTCAAAAGTTAATGCTTGAGAAATAATCCCATTTGTTTATTTAAATACATGAGAGGCTCAGTTTTGGCTCAAAGATAAACAGAAACAGAGTGGGAGCGCACATTTCATTTTTCAGACTTTGCAACTGACCCTTTCAGCTGGAACAGATAAGCACTATTGAAGAACAGGATGCTTCTTTTACTCTTAAAACAGGACTTGAATAAATAGATACTTATGAAACAGATTCAGAGGACATGAAATGGGTGTTTACATTTTTCTTCTGTGCTTCTAATTCTCAAGTGAAAGCAGTTGAACACACTTTCCTTGGAGAGACAAACTAATTATAAAGCATTCCTGAACACGATGAGCTAAATAACGCACAACTCAAAGGCCAAGGATAGGTTCTCGGCACAGCTATGTAGGGAATTCCCAAGTTCTTTAACTCCTCCCTCCCTCGATCAACATGACAGACTCCGTCTTTTTTTTCTAGCTGAAAAAAAATAGTTCAACATTTCCTGGAATGTACAAAAGAAGAATAGATGTCTAACTCTTTCCAAACAGAACCAGACTTTAGCATTCTCTCTCATTATGGAACAATTGTCCAAATTGTGAAAGAAACTAGAACTGAAATTGAATGTGCTGTATCCTGAAAGTTCATGAAGGAAATCAAATGAAAGTAAATAGAATAAGAAAAAATGAAATGTAGTTATATTTAATTAAAGCTCAAGTTACGGTAAATAACATGCTATTTTTTTCTAGAGTTGTATGACGTCAGTTCCATTTATCAAAGAGAAACGATTTCAGTCACTGAAAATAAAAATGCTACCATTAATTTCAGTTCCTGAGAGAAAAACTGGAAGAGTGAAATGGCTTTCTAGAAATAAGATTCAAGAAACAATAAGCAAAGAAAGCTTGCCCCTTAATGCTAAAGCTTGGCCCATCTTTCAGGCTGAGGTCCAGTGTACTATGCCATAGTTTGCTTTTGCTATACCTAAATTCAGTATAGTAGCTTGTACTGTACAGCATGACTTATGCAGTGATGGGATTCAGCCGGTTCGCACCACTTCGGCAGAACTGGTAGCTAATTTTTTGTTGCCCAGGCCCAAAATGGACTTCTGGAAGTGGCATCCACGCAGAGAACCGGTTGTTCACATGTTTGAATCCCACCACTGGACTTATGGCTTGGTATATTGGTCAAACCCAACTGATTGTGGTTTATTATGAGAAAAACAGAATCATGGAGTTGGAATGGAACAATGAAGACCAACTCCCTACCAAGCAGAAATTCAAATTAATGTATCCTGAATAGATGGCTGTTTAGTTTTTATTGACACATTGAAAGAGAACCTCGCCATTTCTTAGAGTAATTGGTTCCACTGTTGTTGAACGTTGCACAATTTATTTAATCGATTTACATAGTCACCCTTCTCACAATTGCAACTCTGGGTGGTGCACATAGGTTAAAGAAAATAAAATACAGTAAAAAAAATAATGATGGCCCAATTCAACTTCAGTCTTGAAAGACAAACTATCAATGACAGGCTCACCATCCATTCTAGACTCCATGGCCAAGCAAACATCCAAAATGCTAGCAGAGTTGCACTTCCAGAGGGAAGGTGCTACAATAGAGAAGGTGCACACTTCTTGGGCCCTGCCAGATGGCAGTGCTTAATAGATGGAACTGGATCCAATGGGATGGGCAGAAAGAACTGGAAAGAAGAGATCCCCTAAATAACCTCATACCATGTAAAGATATGCAGGTGACCTTTAACTGGACATGGAAATCCATTGGGAGCCAGGGCAGTTCACAAATCAAGCATGTAATATGAGGAGAGCAAGCTGTGCTCATAACTGCCTACATCAGTTGGACCAGTTGTAGCTTCTGAGTGATCTTTGAAGATAGCCTTATGTGGAGCATATTCCATTTGTCCTCTTGGGAGGTAGCAAAACATGAGTGAAGCTGAGCAGTGTAAAGAGTCTTTGTCACTGGACCTATCAAAGTAGATTCCATACATTCATATATTTTCAAGTTAGTAGAATCCTGCCCTTCACATTTTGAATTTTTATTTATGCATTTGAAATTGAGGTCCCTTATGCTTGGCAACATTGCTTTACTTTAGCGGATGTCCAATGTGAGCTTAGTTTGGACACTCACCAATTAGATTACATTGTAAATGCATGTAAACTAATAAATATATCATAATGATATTCTGTGAGGTATGAAATGTGACATGTGGACAAATACAAAATGCAATTGCATATACTATGCTGCCAGGGACTAAATACTAAATAGTTAAATAAAAATATTGAAATCACAGCCAGACAATAATATTAAATTTAATTATATTTAAACTTAATTTTTCAGAAAGTGTCTGAAGAATATTCATAAGGACAAATGGTTAAATGCTTCTTCAAACAGTTACACTACAGTGGATGCAAATCTGAGCTACTCTGTTCCTGAGCTCTGTACTCAAACACACAGCACAAATTCAATCCTTTCTTGTTTCAATTCAAAGGTAGGGAATATGTGGTCTCCTGCTTGTTGCTGAATTACAGCACCCTCTGTCAGTCTTCATTTTAAAATGAAGAGTTATGTGTTATACATACAGTACACTGCCGCTCTTCTAATCACATCTCAAAAGTGATTATTCAAACTTCTCTAAGTCTTTGAGAAAGAAGGCTTATTTTCCCTCATAGGTAGTTTCTACAGACCCTTTTAACAATCAAACAAGCTTTCAAAATTGTGGTCACATCAGAGTTGAGTCTCAGCTTTTTCAAAATAATGCCTGGAGTTCTATAAAAACTTGTTTGACCAGACTGCAGTGTTTCTCAACCTTGACCATTTTAAGGCATGTGGACTTCAACTCCCAGAATTCCAATGCTGGCTGTGGAATTCTGGGAGTTGAAGTCCACATGCCTTAAAATGGACAAGGTTGAGAAACACTGGACCAGAGGCTTTTCAGAGGCATGAGAAATAAAGCATGTACTACACCCTCATTACTCTATAACTTTCTCCAGAACTACTACCTCTGTCCAGCTTATGAAATATAGGGCTCATTCTCACATCTCTCTAACCATGGCATGAACATGATCCATAACCATTTTTATATTATGTCCTCATGAGGTTACCTTCATCTCAATGCCAGCTGAGGTAGCTTTATGTTGTCCTAGCTGTTTCAACTTTGCAGTCATGTCTTCTCTTCTGAAAAAAAAAATTATTTTTTTTTGCTGTGGTCACAACCTAGTCCTAGAACATTTCATTAACTAGTTGCTACCACAATCAGGGCTGGAATCTGCCCAGCTGTGATTAATGCAATTAATATGATTATTAATTAATATGAAAGCTAGTTTTACTTGATTTTTCATTAAAGCTAACCCACAATTCAATCAATCCAACTATACAAAATTACAAAAAACAAGTTAAACCAAAACCAAACCATAAAATATTAGAAAAGGAAGTAGTACTTTACCTTTCAAAACCATTACTCTGGCTTATGATAACACTGCTTTTTTTGCAAGTCACTCCTGATGGAGTCTGATGTCATCCTTGCGTATGCAGTGTCTGGGCCAGACAAATGAACAATATTGAGGTCTGCTCTGGTTATCCCAGAAGCAGCCATCTTGTTTCCTACCTCATGAAGTGACAGTCACCGTTGAGACTGTCATTTCTGGGTTGTTGTTTTTTTACTATTTAGACAAAAAGTGATAACCTCAATGTGGCTCACAAATGTTGGCCTACAGTGGGATGGGGGGGGGGGAGAGAGGAGGCAGGTATGTCTTCTCACATCACCCATCTATCCTGTTTTGCTCTTACTGCCCATCTATCCAGAACTCTACCATAGGGAGATCCTGTCTCCATTAATAGACCTAAATGAGAGGGGATAAGATCAGAATAACCCATCTGAGTCCAGATGAAATAGGAAGCCCAAGATGAAATAAGCTATCCAAGAAAAATCCCTAAGTAGCAACTATGTTTAAGATAGGTGCCAATTTCAAGGTTGCACAATGCACAGATCATAAGAGAAAATAAATTCAGACAGTAATTCTTAAATGTATGAGTATTTGGAAACTTTTGAAGGAGAGATGGAGCTGGACCATCTTGGAAATATAAGACTAAATATGAGACTAAAATGGACAATCTGAAACTTGAGCTGGCCACGAACAAGGAGTGTATATCGGAGGTGGTGACCCTTTGAGAGCTGTATGCAACGAAATTTCATTTTGATGTATGCTGGTTGGTGTACATTCAAAGTGACAATAAAGTTGTTGTTGTTAAACTCTACAGAAGTATTGATAATAGACTCTAGAGAAGTATTGACTATGGCTTTTATCTCTTCTATCAATTATCTGTCCATCTCTCTTTATCTATCTACCTACCTATCAATCACATTTCTATCTATCCATCCATCTCCTGGCCAAATCCTGTTATAAAATGGGAGATAAGGTTTCTGGAAGATTCTAGAGTATTTTATTTAACATCCTTCCCTAAGCCCAAGGGGAAGTCTCCTAACACAGTGAAGACTGGCTTAAAACCAGTTTTGTGTCATTTAGAGATACAGTACATGTTCAGAATTAACACAAGCTGGCATCTTGGTCAAGGCATCATCCAATAGAAGCTTCGATTGCCAGTGTTATCCTTCAATTCAGTTAGGTGTGTGTTCTACAAAACCATCTGCTTCAATTCAGCAGTGTTACAATACTTACAATCCATTTGCATTCACTCCATATGCATTAACAGAGAAGCCTGGCATTTTTAGATAGGAAAAGAAAATGCTTTCTTGGTCAAGAAATAAGCTATTTGAGACTTTCCCAAGAGTCTCTAAGACAAAACAAGCATGACTCAGCTAGCAGAATTTGCTCTTATCCCAGGCACGGAGCCAGGTGAATCAATGGAAAAGGAAAGGAATTTGATTCTCTTTTAAGATCTAGTACAGTCTCAGGGAACAGTGGAAGAATACACTACTAAAAAATAGGCGCCTGTTCTGTTTCTGTTTTGTAGCACATAATAGCTAGTAAATTATGATGACTACCAAGCTGCTCTTATATTTCCCGTTCTACCTCCTTATCCAAGCAAGATAGGCAGTAAGTGAGCCAATGGCCCATCCAGATTTTATTTCTAGAGGTTGAAGAAGGTTGTCTTCATATACTGCATCTTCATGTAGATTTTAAGGCACTATGGAGGTAGCTTCTTTCCCTAGATCAGGGGTAGTCAACCTTGGCTCTTTTATGACTCGTGGACTTCAACTCCCAGAATTCCTGAGCCAGCTAAGTTGGCTCAGGAATTCTGGGAGTTGAAGTCCACGAGTCATAAAAGAGCCAAGGTTGACTACCCCTGCTCTAGATCTTGTAGTCTCTATGCATAAAGGCTGTTAACAGAAAATTGATTTTTATTTTTCCTCCAAATAATAGAATATATAAAGATAATAAGAAATAATGGATTAATTTTCTGATGAAGTACACAACTTTAATATAAAATGAAGTATTTTCAGCATCTAATTCAAGTACTGGTGACTTCACAGATACCTCTATGTAGTTTTCTTGGTAATCACACAGAAGGGGTTTGCCATTGCTTTCTGGATTTTCAAAAATTAATATCCAGCTTAAGGGATGAACAGACATCTCCAGCACTGCACATCAGGGAACATACGCGTCTGTTGTTCGGGGATGGTTGCATAGGTGTTCCATTTATATTTCTGCAAATGTATCATTCTGTCTAAGGGCCACTCAAACAGCAAAACACAGAACAGGAAGTCAGATCAACCAATCAGCTCACAGGGTGCACACCTCCACACAATGCACAGTTGGAATTTGGGAGGTACACATCAGTCCATTTGCAATCATCTGTAACCTATGCTTACCCATCAACCCCTTCATAGTGTAGGTATGTGGTGACACCTATGTGCAGTTGTGGACAACTGTAAATCAACTCTAAATCAAATCAACAGGGCTTTAACCAACAGCCCTATTCTTTTTTTTTTATTTTTTTGGCTTATCCCCATCCAAATACCAACCAAGACACATGTGTTAGCCTCTAAACCTAGATAAAATGTGACAGGTGGTGTCACTTGCTGAAACTTAAATATTTCAATATAAGAACTTCTGTCAGTCAAGTTCTAAATAATTCACTTCTAACCTGGAAGGGAGAGAATTTTTATGTCTTGGGCTTATATGAGTTGATTTTGAATTTTGATGCATTGATATTCAAAATAATTCACATAAGTCAAAGATATAAGAGTTATTGTCTTCTCTAGCTCCTCTCCATAACTTTAGAGATTATGCAGAAGCTGGAAAATGAATGGAAGAGAAAGCAGACATAAATAGGCAAGAAGTTGTAGGTTGTTGGCAAGAAACCTGGTAATATTCAAAATGACTCCACCTGAATAAACTCTATAAATGGAGGTAGGGAATTCCTCTTATACAAGTAGATCTTGGCTGGTCACATAGTGACTGTTTAAAGTTGGAAAAAATCCCCCAAAAGGTACTTATGACTAAGTTCCAAAGACCTAATGGCCACTTCCCTCCATGGTCATGTGACTGCATGTTGGGCACTCAGCAATTGGCACACATTTATGGCTCTTTGCAGCATCCCATGGTCACATTCCTGCAATTTACATCATTTTTGTTGAAAACGAGCATTTGCTTTCAGTTTTTGGCAAAAACACCCTTAGTGAACAATGGGTTCGTTTAATGACCATAGCGTTCAGTTAATGAACCCTGCAAAAAAAATTGGGTCAGTCACATGATCACCTGCTTTATGACTGTCACGACTTATGATTGTAATTGGCAGAATCCAATTAGGGTTGCAAGTCAGAGAATACCTGAAGTTTCTAAGATTCTGTCTGTATCTACCCCAGACTTAGCACTAACAAGTCTTTACTAAAACCTACGTGGCTCCTGCTTCCTTGAGCTTGCCCAAAAAATAGATTTTTTTAATCTAAAACTAATTTGGAAATTAGAAGTAAATTTGAAGCAAACACAAATGATAGTTGGATGACCTATTTCTATTCTTTAAAACATAGCTTGGAGACAGTCTATTTCACATTGTTCTAAGCCTGTGAAACCTGTGTCCCACTCCCACCCAACATCTGAGAGTGGGAATTTATTTGTCATTTTCTTAGAACAGTGATGGTGAACCTTTTAGAGATCGAGTGCCCACAACCCCAAACCCACTTATTTATCGCAAAGTGCCAGGGCCGCATCAGCATTGTGGTGCCCTCAGGGAGGGCATGGGAGCGTGGCCCACTGGGTAGGCATGGCCCACTGGGTGGGCATGGCTGCAGTTGTCATGGCAGACTGGGTGGGTGTGGCTGGGGTGGGCATGGCCACCTTGATGTTGCTCATGGGGGGGAATGCCTGTGGGGGCTGGGCAGGGTTGGGGGAGATCCAGGGGATCTCTGGCGGGTGGGGTGGTGGGCAGGAGGCCCAGCATAGATGTGGGGGAGGCACACAATCCTAGCTGGACTGGGGGACCATGGCGCTGATGGGGATCTGGCTTTTCCTGCTCGGGGTGGCCTTTGGCATGCTGGGTGTGGGCGTGCTGTACCACCTCCACTTGAGCTTGCTAGCTGGCCGCTTTGCCTCCTTTGTGCTGGGTGGGGCTGCCACTCCGGGCAGCGGTGGCGGCCTAATGGACCTGTGCAAGCTGCTGGCAGAGGTGGCGTGCATGCCCACAGAGAGGGCTCTGAGTGCCACCTCTGGCACGCGTGCCATAGGTTTACGCCACCACTGTTTTAGAACATTGATGAAGAAGAAGATATGATCCTTATATTTCATTTGGGACGACTGAAGCCTTTGCATATTGACCTAAATCCCACTGAATCAAGAATTTTCCTCCAAATAAACATATGATTGAGCTGTCATAGGTTCCTCAATCCTGCCCTCTTTTGCTTTTGATTTGAAGGAGCTATGCTACAGCAATATTAAATGGCAGACAGACTTGAGGAATCTACACTGATTTTCAGGAAAACAATGACATTCATCAGTCAGAGTCTGTCTATAACATACATTGTGAGTCACCAAATGTGTTGTGCAAATAAGAACTGAACAGACATTACTTTAGTTCCCCACATTTTCTTCATTTCGGAGTGATGTGATTCAGACTGTGAATATTATTGCAAGACTATTTTGTTTAGCCACAGCTAGTCAAAGATTTTTGCAAATCAAATGCAAAAGACAGTGATGAAATCTATGTTTATTTTGTGTCCATGCTTCAATTGTCTGACAACTTTATTAAGAAATATATCAAAGTAGGCAACAAATTAG
This sequence comes from Protobothrops mucrosquamatus, assembly GCF_001527695.2. NCBI lineage: Eukaryota > Metazoa > Chordata > Lepidosauria > Squamata > Viperidae > Protobothrops > Protobothrops mucrosquamatus. The sequence goes on along the minus strand of NW_015386145.1, from coordinate 181,844 downwards.
CAAATTAACTGATGACAGAATTTTGTGTATAAATGGATGTTCAGTTATGTATAATTTTTGAATTAAACAGTCAAAATAGGGAGATATCTTATGGCCTTGGCTGCATGTGTCCCTACAAGAGTTGCTACTGAATTGTAACCTTTAATACATATTGCAAATAGTGGGCATTCATATAATTGTTTTTCTTTAATACAATTACATAACTACTCTGTATATATTTTGCATCTTATCAAAATTTATGTTAAAATAATTTTTTGTTCTTACCTTACAGACTGAATAGAGTAAAGCAGAGCAGAGCAGAGCAGAACAGAACAGAACAGAACAGAGTTGGAAGGGACCTTGGAGGTCATCTAGTCCAACCCCCTGCTCAGGCAGGAAACCCTATACCATTTCAGACAAATAGTTGTCTAATCTCTTCTTAAAAACTTCCAGTATTGGACCATTCTCAACTTCTGGAGGCAGGTTGTTTCACTGGTTAATTGTTCTCACTGTCAGGAAATTTCTCCTTAGTTGTAAGCTGCTTCTCTCCTTGATTAGTTTCCATCCATTGCTTGACTTCCTCTACTTTATGGCAACCCCTGAGATATTGGAACACTGCTAGTAAAATATGACCATTAAATTCATCAAATACCATCAATACCACCAAATATAAGTTGTATCTCTCAGATCAAATAGAATTGGGCATTCTTGTTTGAGAGGCAGGTGGTTTTTTCCCTAGGACAGTGATGGTGAACCTATGGCACGGGTGCCAGAGGCGGCACTCAGAGCGCTCTCTGTGGGCATGCGCGCCGTCGCCCCAATCCTAGGCCTTCATCTGGGTTTTATAAATCTTTTCGCTTTAGGCCTTCAGCACCGTGTACAAAAAAAAAAGTTCAATCAATCAGTCAATTTTAACTTCTTGCGGGAAAAAAAAAGATCTTGCTAAGTTGGAATTAATTGATTGAACTTTTTAATCCCACCCAGTCTGCTGTTACTACCACAGCCACGCCCACCCGGCACCCGACGATGCATAAGGGGGTTTTGGGTTGCAGTTTGGGCACTCGGTCTCTAAAAGGTTCACCATCACTGCCCTAGGAAGTCCCGCTTGTTCAGTTCCAGCATCCATTGGGTGATACTTCATAGGAGAATATTTATACTTATGCAGTGATTTCAAGTATGTCAGATGTGATATCAAATTATAATTGCTATAACACTTCTATAAACAAAGCCAATAATCGTTAACCCTAACCCTAACACTACTTTAAAAAGAAAAGGAAACCTAGCGTGATATATATTTCTTGAATGATTTAATTTGGCGTTTTTCAAACTTGGCAACTTTAAGATGTGTGGGCCTCTATTCTCAGAATTCCCTAACTAGCAGGAATGTAATTTAATATTTTATTCATTTTTATTATTTTATGTACACTGGCATTCC
>NW_015386145.1:176116-179629 GCF_001527695.2 Protobothrops mucrosquamatus | reverse complement strand
CAAAACTGGATGCAGTATTCCAAGTGTGGCCTTACTAAGCCATTGTAAATTTAAGAAGTCTTGTACTTATCTGAGCCAAGCTGGTTTCCAAAATGTTTCTCCAGAACACTTTCCACTCCAGATATGTGGCTACAATATCATACAAATTGATTCTGGAGACTGCTAAGCTATTAAAGCCTCATACTCTGTTTCACAAAGAATGCCTTGTGCTAGTAACTCATAATAGGTTGCAATGCTTGCACCCTACTGCTGATAGTTATGCATTTAATTTACTATATATTAGCAAGAAATAAAGAGATGTATATAACTAAGGAGCTTTATTAATATCTCCCATCATGTGAGTCTTTGGTTAGCTTCCAAAGTGGCTCAGGTTTCACCATTATGTTCCTAGACTTTAAGAGTTCTTTCTGAAAATCTCAATTGGTTTATAATGTTGCATTATTTATATGATTAAAAAGAAATGAAATGTATCCAGGCTTTTAATGCGAAGCTGCCTCAAGAACATTTTTTCCAAGTTAGACTTAAAAATGTCTTACAGAGTGAAAATGCTTTGTTCATAATGTTACTATTGTTACTTGGATACAAAAAGCTTGCAAATGAACCTCTGGCTATGCCTTAAGATGGCTGACATGTTGCTTCTGATTTAGTTAACTTAATTCATTAAATTTATATGCCACCTGATTCCAGAAACTCTGGGCAGTTTACAATCATTAAAATTTTAAAAGAAAGAACAATATAAAAAAGACAAAGACAATAAATGACAAAAAATGATGATGGCAAAGAGAGAGACAGACAGAGAGACAGAGAGAGGGAGAGAGAGGGAGAGAGAGAGAGGGGGGGGAACAGAAGGGAAGAAAGAAGCAACAGATGTCCTCTCCAAAGGCCTGGGGGAATAGCCAGGTCCTTAGTCCTTCAAAATATTAGTAGGGTGGAATCTCATTCCAGAGGGCAGGGGCCCACTACAGAGAATATGCACTACCAGAGTCCAGACTGATGGCATTGCTTATTATAACCCAGAGTGTGTCAACCCTGTAGATCAGGGGTGTCAAACTGCCAGCCAGCGGGCTGGATGCGTCATAGCGAAACCGTGCCCATCCCATTGCCGGCAATGGAAAAAAAGTCATGATACATCGTGACGTGTCACGTGACGTTGCAAGTTTGACACCCCTGCTGTAGATCAAACTGTCTGGGCAGATACTTTGATGACAGGTGCCCCTCAGGTAACCAGGCCCTATGCCCAAAAACAAACTATCATTGTATCACACAAAGTAGAGGGGTTGCATCATTGTTCTAACTGCACATATGTATTGATAATGTTGAAAGGATATTATATGGGGTTATGCATCACTTCCTGAAAGGACTGAGACCTTAAGAGAGGTTTCCTACAAAAGGAACCAGATATCAAACAAAGTAAAGTTGTACTTGAATATTAAAGAAACAGGCTCTGCTATTTTTTTACCAGATCCTGATTGCTGTTTCCTGAATTTTGTTTTTGGTGCTTAAAAACACAGCTGTACGGCCAGGAGCCATATGGCATTAAGGTCAGTTTTAAGGTTACTGCTGTTCCTTAACCTCTCCTTCTCCCTGACCTTTGATGTCTGCTCTGTATAGCTGCATCACTCAGAATGTATTGAATTGGCCCATGAAGAAGAAACAAAACTCAGTGATAGAGAAGATGCTTTCATAGTTGGATATCCACAGCAAATCAAGTTTTCATTAAAATCATGAAATACAGTCATATCACAATAGGACCTCCACTCTTTATATACATGCATTCGATATGTAAAAGATTGATGTAAAAAAAAAATCAAGTCTGGAGTAATACAAATATTTATCTCAATAACTCTCTAAAACTGGGCTCACCTAATTTTTTCCTTAATTATATGGAGGAAAAGCCATGTTTTTAATACCTTACAGAAGGCCATCAGGGAGCATGTCATCAAATCATAAGTAATAAATAAGTAACTAAAATACATTTTTAAAATAAAAATATGGGCAACTACCATTCTGAAAAACTTTGAGGATGAAATCTAAAAATTATCCTTATAATCCTTGAGTTCTAACTGTATATATTTCTTCTCGCTTAAAAAACTCACGCAGATGAAGGAGCCTTTGAAAAATGCAGCCATCCATCTGCTTCTTCATACCAAACACCATAAATGGAAGAAGGTTTAGAAAGCTCTACGGGAAATGAGATTGGCAAGATAACTGGCCCAAACAAAGTGTTTCTTGTCCTTGCCTTTTCCCATTCTAGGATAGTGTAAAGCTTTCTCTCCCTTTTCCTACACCCACAAAGGGCCTGCACTTGTAGATTTGTGTCTCTGCTCACCTTGTTTGTCTTCTGAAAATACCTGACAGTGACAACTAGCAGACCGAAAAACAATTAAGATATCACATTGAGGACAGCAAACTGGGCAAAAGCAATCCAGACATTTTGTTCCTGTCTTTTTGAGGTGAAGTAACTCTTACGAGAGCAACATCTTGTGACACCATTTTTAAAGCAGTGTTTCTCAACTTTGGCAACTTGAGAACTATTGCCTTAAAAAGTTTAGTCTTTGCTGTAAAATATTAGAGCAATTAACTTCCAAAACACAGAGCAAGGAAGAGTGGTGACTAGGAAGTGCTTCTTACATGGGATATAGACTTTTATAAGCATAGTTAGGGTTTGAAAGCACTTTTTGCAATGGTATGAATTTATGTTTTAGCTTGACATGCAAGCCCAGCTAATTGTAGTTTATTCTGAAAATGTTGGCTTAGTACAATATTTGAACAATCTAGAACCCTTTTAAATTCTAGAGTGAAGGGAGACAGTCCATGATTGTCAGCAAGGTTACGTTTATATGTACACAATACAGAATTTGAAAAGATTAATTTAAAAATAATTTTTAAAATAACCCATAATGACCTGACTAGAATTAATTTAACACTTTGGGCCAGGATATTCTCCTGCCCTGTAGTATGATTGACTAGGCTGGGTCATGTGAGATCAAAAGAGATTTTATAGACACAGGAGACAGGCTGCCTCTTTTCACATACTTTTTGGCTGGAATATTGTAGCTTTACACCAATGACAACTGTTTGCTGTAAGTTTAAAGAATGCAAGAACTAAGATCCCAGATGGGAGCTGCAAAAATCTGAATGACCAAAAGATGATAATGAAGAGTTTTCTATAGCTTATGGCTGCTATCTAATGGTCATTCAGATCTTTATGCACCAAGAGGCTTGTTCTGTACCCTATTACCTCTGGTAGTCAAAATATCTATTTATTTATTTGATTATTTATTTGATTAAATTTATATACCGCCCTTCTCCCAGAGGACTCAGGGCGGTGCACAGCATATTAAAACAAATAACAATAAAATACCAGAATAAAAACCCCTCTAAAACCAAATTAAAAGCCAAATATTAGTAGCTGTGTAATAATTAAAATTATATTAAAATCATCCCTAACTAAAATCCACCCTAGGTCAGGCCCGCTTGCTGGAAAAGCCATGTCTTGAGGGCGCGGCGGAA
>NW_015386145.1:152964-173872 GCF_001527695.2 Protobothrops mucrosquamatus | reverse complement strand
ATATGAAAACAGAACACAATGTTTTGTTTCAAGTTTCTGATTTGTTGATTCTGTGCACACCTCATTATAAACTCTTCTTCCATAAGTAAAGAATCCCATTGTGGAATTGTTACATTCAAGATTTTATAATGGTCTATAATATAGTGGTCTAGCACAGAGGTCCCTAACCTTTTGGGCATCAGGGACCGGTTCCGTGGAGAGAGATTTTTCCGTGGCCTGGAGGGACGTGGTTTTGTGTGCTGCCTGCATCCCGCAGATGGGGCTTTGCTTGTTTGTGCAGACCGGTTGTTGGCATGGAAATTCCATTGGTGAGGCTAGACTGGGAAGTTATAAAAATCCTGATAAGAGGCAGGGGGAAAATTCTTTCCTATTGTTATAAAGAAAACTACATGGATGAAATCCTCAGGAATTAACCTCAGCTTTTTCAATGATCTATTTGAATGAATTACACCTACCTCCTCCCCAAATATAGTTTAAAATTGTATGATTCACCTTTTGTTAATTCAAGCAATTGAGTTTGTCAATACCTTCCTGGAAATTTTTGGAACACCATCTTATGGTTTAGGGCAGTGTTTTACAGCTTCAGTGACTTTAAGATGGGTGGACTTCAACTCTCATTATTCCCCAGCCAGTAGCCCACACATCTTAACATTGCTGAGATTGAGAAACACTCATTTAGGGAATAGAGGCTAGAAACAGGAATTAATGTTATGATAACTCTGGAAGTAAAACGCTCATCTCTATAATTTCATATGGCATATGGATGTTTGGAATAAACAGGAAGAGTACCAGGAAGTTCATAACCAGAGCAGGAAGGATGAAGATGTGATCTGCTCACATTTTGTATAACCTAACCAGGAAACATTATATCATAGTTCACTTCCAAGTCTAATTTAAAAAATAGTATGCATTTTTCTTTCCTTTGGAAATTTGTCCTTTAATACCCATTGGTGTTTGAAATAATGTTTTTTTTCTGACTCAAATAGCTCTTGCTTATTTTCTCAATTTAAGGCACTTCCCACAGCAAATATGTATATTCTAACTTCCTTGGAAATTGTTCTGCAATAAACTAAGAATTAAATGTAGATGCTTGAGTTATTGCTCAGGAATCCAAATCTGGTGTTGCAAAGCCAAAAGGTCAGGCAACAATATCCAAGGAAAAAGAAGCAGCATAATAAAAACTGTGAAGGATAAAGCAAAGGCACCCTTTAATTACAGTTGAAACTAATAGACCTGTTTGTTACTTTGATGGAAAAATGAAAGCCTAATATATCACTGCCCTATTTAATTCCTTGGTTACCATAACAAATACTCATTTAATACCTTAATTGGAGTGATTAAAAACATAGCTATGAAGATGACATATACAAGAGTGGTTAAACTTTAGCATTCCTGACAGCTAGTTTCTTCTGGTTGAGGTTTCTTACAGAAGTAAAACAGAACTAGAAGTTCATTAAGACTATTAGTGCAAAACTGAGGTTGCATATTGTGGTAAACTAGTTTTGACATAGGATTAAATGATAGTTTAAAAATCGGAATTCAATAGCTTAAACACCAAGCAAAAACTAAACAGCAACTTGATTTGTTGCAAGTCATTAATGTGACAATTAATGTAACTGACGCCTATACCATCTTTTGCTTCTTTGTGTTCATATATTGCCAGATTCAACAAGAAATAACTCCTGGCAATTTTCAATGTAAAAATTTAAGAGGCAATAAAAACCAACTATAAAACAGTAAGTGTGATGGTAACAATTTAATCTCCAGTGGAACTAAAACAAGCCCATTTAATGTGCTTCCAGAAGGCCAGCAATGAAGGTGCTAATCTAGTCTCAAGGGGGGAGAGTGTTCCATAATATGGAGACCACAACCAAGATTGTTTGCAAATCTTGTGTCCATTGTCCCCACCTGCAAGTTCATTAAAAGGTGATAGTGAGAGATTCGCCCTGGATTCATTGGACAGGTCACCTTTATGCAAAGAAGGTGATCTCTTAAGTACTTTAGCATCAAACCATATAAGGCTTTACAAGTCAGAACTAGCATTTGAATTGTATCTGGAAATTTACTGGCAACCTGTCCAATGCTTGTAAAACAGGTGTCATGCAATTATAGTGACATTGGTTTGCATTACATAGCTGGGCTTGAATTCTTGCAGGAGAAATGAAGGCACCCCCTTGGAAACTATAACTCATGGGAGATCCGTGTTCTGAAGGTCCCATCTTCGTTTCAAACAGAATCATGGCCACTAACTATAAGGGTTTGGCATTAGCTTTTCCCTTCCTAATAAGAGTTGTGTGGGTCAGTTAACAAATCAGGTAAATCATTGTAATACTGATATTTCATCTTTCTCTTGTTTAAATTCATTATATTGTGAAAGTTCCTCCTGCTGAGGCAATATCTTGGAAATGTGATGTGGATTAAGGGCATGGTTCACTCTGGAAAAGTAGATGATAAAGACAGTTTCAATCTTTGAAATTATATCCTTCTACTATGCTATATGCTAGTTTAGGTAATAACTTTATTTTGCAGTTAGATGTTAAATATTGTTTAGTGTGCTATTTGCTTTAGAATGCAGAAATTGGTTTAAATTGGTGTTTCCTTAAATCCCTTCTTGTCAAATACCCTCACCTTCTTTTCCTCAGAGGATAATCTAACACAGGGGTCCCCAACCTTGGCAACTTTAAGGCCTGTGGACTTCAACTCCCAGAATTCCCCAGCCAGCATGGCTGGCTGGGGAATTCTGGGAGTTGAAGTCCACAGGTCTTAAAGTTGCCAAGGTTGGGGACCCCTGATTTAACATGTCCAGATGACTCATGAATATTCCTGCTATCAGGGCTCAGCTTTAGCCTTCTGATTTCATTAGCTAATTCAAAAACATTGGGGGTTTTTTGGTTGCTGAAAGCAGAAATGTATTTTCAAAAAAGACAAACTCTAGAGGGACTTATGATTGTAGAATTGGTGCTCAGTGTACAAAACAAAAGTACATCAAATTGTTTTCATAATACCAAAAAGAAAAAATAGGATTTTTTTTAAACTTTACGTCAAAATCTCTACTGTGTTACTGTTTATAAATATTAGAAAGAAAAACAAAAAAGAAGTGGCAAACATCCTTAAAGATAATATAAATATTTGCTTTTTGACTTCCCTCTTCTTTGTTCTTCAACTGATTTGTGGTCTCAAGTGATGTAAACTTCAGAAACCCTGCTCTGAATGTTTGTACTTGCCTTGCTTCCTAATAAAAGCAGTCGTCTCTACAACTGGTGCATCAGCAAACTTCACTAACTACACAGCCACCACCTTAGTAACTATGTCACTAGGTTCCTTAGCAGATTTTACTATCTAACCCTTGGCTAATATTTGCCTTATGCCTGAAGAATGGGTAAATCTCCAAAAGGTAAACAAAATACAAAAATAATATCCTTTTAACCAATTCTTTCAAATATATTGTAAATACCCAAAACAGGTTCATTGGAAAAAACATACTGCAATTCCTAGAATTTGCCGGTATCTTTGTTTTATGTCTTGTTTTGCTTATAATGTGGACCAAATAGTTAAATTCATATTATTCAGAAATTACTATGCATTCATTCTAAATAAAACTGGTTATATTAATATTTAACTATATGTTTTCTTAAAATGAACCTTAATAACCATACTTTACTGTAATTTGATGTTTGAGAGATGAGAAATCTGTAATGGATCTGTGCAAAAAAGTGACCATGAAGAACTAGATCTTATTACTTGTTTTCTTGAGTTTTCTTGATTTAAAATTGTATCATAAATAGAAGCATACATGTAGTTTATACAAGTTTATTTGGAATACCTTGGCATGCTTGGAATACAATTAATAATTAAATTAATAGCTATGCAGTGTAAAATAGAAATGAAATAACAGAACATGGAAGTTTACTTTTTACAAAAAGACACCCCAAGCGTATAATTCTTCTAATTGTTTATATCTTATTTCTGCGGCATTCACTTTTTAGTAGTTAATTTGTTCATGTTTGCAGTCTTGAATTTGTTGTTTATTATTTTAAACAAGATCCTACGAACTTCAAGAAAAGAAATGCTAAATTGAAAATCCATATGTCCTTAAAAAGTTAGAACTTTGGCTGGATTGTATTCAGGATGTTTTCTTAACATTAAAAAAGATTCTGAAACTGGGGTACCAATAGTCCATTTCCAACATTTCCTCCAATGTTAAATGAAATACAAAATATATTATAAAACATTTTACACAGAAGACTACAACTTACCACAAAATTATATTTCATTAGCATGAATATGAAGAACTTAGTGTGATATAAACAAATCAATCACTTGCTTCAATTTCTAGATTTTAAACATGGTATATTAATTACTTATTTGGATATAGAAGAAGAGGGATCAGCAATCATTTTCTCTCTTGCCTGGATATAAATAGAACTCTATGAGACAATGTATGCTCCAGCACATCTGGATCCATTTTCAGATTTTTCGGTTCAGCAAAAAAACAGACATTACTTCCTGCACCACTAAGTGCCTGAACCATCAATCTTAGTTAGATAATCTTAGTGAGGTTATTAACAAGATCCTATATTTAGGTATATTACTAATTTACTTCAAAGAATAGTTTTAAATCAGGTTTCCTTTTACATATACAATAATACATATGTTAAGAGATTAGGACATTAAGTTAATTGCAATTAAATTACTTAGAAAATTAGTTTGAAGCTTATAGTATTTTCTACGCATAGGGGCAATATAAACCTTTCCACAATCATGCCACAAGTTTTACACAATACTTCTACTCAAATTTTCAAGCCGTTAAGATCATTTTTGCTTACTTGTAACAAAAAAAAAATTCTCCCCAACTGAAAGAAAAATTCCTAAAAGTCAAAAAATGTTTTATTTAGTTCTTATTAAAACAATAAGTATTGATATTTCCCAATTCATATGGATTAACATTTCTTGTTCCAAAGAAATGAAAAACTGTTAATATTTCAAGTGAAAATTACAGAAGTGCAAAAATTCTCAAGTGTTACTTCTTGAAAAATGATATATATTTTCTTTACCAAAGAAATACAAATTAGTTTTATTTTTCTGCAGAAAGCTAACACCGGCTAACACCTTGTAAGTGACCACCTTTAAAAACCCACAGCACAAGACTTAATTCCATAACAATTTTGGGAGACATTCTGACAAATATGAAGGAAAAGCTTTCCAGCATTTCTTTATATTTTATCAGCAGAGACTACAACTAATGACAATCCAAGAACATGTTAGATACAGTTAATGAGTACTTTAACTCAGTAACGTAGCTAAGACTAATGCATCCTTATTTTTGGAAGGGGCTCTTTACAATGTCTAGGCGGGGGTGTTGTGTGTATAAACCTTACAAGCAGCAGCCAACATATGCCCAACAGAGAACAAAGTGAGACATTACAAATAGTAGTAAGACACTATTAATTTACACTGCCTTTAATGCAGCAACTCAGGCTGGTTTTCCACAAAGGGGAGCACTCCACTAACATAGTATGCAATTCCAAGAGACAGCAAAGCAATGACAACAAGCAAGAGCAGCACTCGCCAAAAGCCCAGGTCTTCTACAAATTCTTGCCATGTTGTTCGGAAGCTGGACAGAACGCCTTCCCCTTGCTGCAGGTTGGGGTTGAGGAGAGAGTGGCTTTCCATGGCACTGTGAAAACAGAAATAAAAAAGGTCACTGAAGACAGAATTCGGACACCAAACATTAATTCTGATTTACTTATACCAGGAACAGACGAAGAAGTGGATAACAATAGGATGAGAAAAACCTAAGCTTGATCAAGCCTCTTTTCACTTTAGATGGCAACTGCGTTTCGCCAGCATTACAAACGTCTCAATGGTATTTCCAGCAGTAAGCATGTTATACAGGAATTCAATTTGTTTAACTAAAAATACATTGTGCAATTTTTATAAAACTGTTTCATGGCCCAAACCCCACACATATACACACTTTTATTGCTCTATCACAGGGGTAGGCAACCTCGGCTCTTTTATGACTCATGGACTTCAACTCCCAGAATTCCTGAGTCAGCACAGCTGACTCAGGAATTCTGGGAGTTGAAGTCCATGAGTCATAAAAGAGCCGAGGTTGCCTACCCCTGCTCTATCACATAGACCAGTGTTTCTCAACCTTAGCAACTTTAAGATAGGTGCACGTCAACTCCCAGAATTCCCCAGCTGGCTAACATAGTTTATAGGCCTCTTATGAGGAAGGCATAACTAATCTATTTTAAAAGTTTCTTAAAAAAAGAGAGTTTCTATGCTGTTTGTACAGCCAAAATCATTGCAAAACAGAAAAAACAAATCCAGTCCTATAGTCCCAAATCCAGTATTCCAAAATGAAGTAATATCCCAATTCTTAATACTCATAATGCATAAGAGAGAAGAGTGGGGGTAAGGTCTATTTAAAAGAAAATAGAAATACGTGTGAACAAAACATGTACATCTAGAACGGATCTCTATAAATGAGGAGCCACCACTGAACAGGTCTTATTTTGTATTGCTGACAATATAATTGTATCTGCCACACTCCAAGATGGACCACAGCCCTTTGACAGCTCCATATATGCCTATAGAGGTAATCCTTCAAATAATCCAATTCCACACACCTTAGGCTTTAATGGTCAAAACCAGCACTTTGAACTGGGCTTGGTTGTGGAAGGCAGACAGTTCATTTAATATAATATTGGACTGACATGTTAGGAATACTAAGCTTCCACAAGTATTTGGATAGCTGCAATTTGCAAAGCGAGAAACTTCCAAACATTTTTTAAAATCAAATCCATATGGAACCTATTATAATTCTCTAGCCTGAATGTTTCCAAGCACAGCAACTAAAATAAAATCTTTCATCCGTAGATCGACTCACAGCTGGCATGCTGCCCTAGACTGAGAAAAGGTAGTCTTATTATTGTAGCAATCAATGCTTTCCCAAATAGCACCAAGTCCAGCCTTATCCCCAAGCTACAAATTTAGGTCTTCTGAGGGAGTAGAACTCCATTCAAAGTTAGTGGTATACCACCAAACAGGTTAATCGATTTGTCTTATTTGGACTAAGTTTCAACTAATTCATCCTCACTTATTCTAAACTGTCTCCAGACATTTATGATCTCTGGCAAAAACAAGAATTGGGAACCATCTACTGTACATATTAATTTCAGCACTGCCTTCACTGCCCTTCTTCAGCAACAGCATCTAGAGGTTAAATAGTCCATGGACAAAATATGCCATCCCCAAAATCTTGACACAGCACTAAGTTATCTGTACTAAATTTCTCCCACCTGAAAGGACCCCAATGAATTATGCACAGTGTTATTAGCCCCAATCCAGTGAGATCAACACTGCAATAATTGGTATCAAAGACTGCTGCAGACTGCCCGTCAGGACAGGCAGTTATCTCTAACAAAGCTATCCTGGTCCCAAGCTAAAAGCTAGGTAAGGTTCTCTCCAATAATCAATAATTTCCAAAATTATATGGATTGAACATACCATCATTCTCTCTAGAATCTTCTAACAGGCTGCCCAAATGTAACTGATTTTCCACCAGTACATGTCTCTGCATTTCTAAGATCTACAAGCATCATCTCTTCCCTCAATAAAAAATTAACAACTTTTAAAGGTACAGATAATGACTTGCCTCCAGAAGTTGTGGGTTCTCCAACAATGGAGGCTTTTAAGAAGAGATTGGACAAACATTTGTCTGAAATGGTACAGGGTTTCCTGCTTGAGCAGGGGGTTGGCCTAGAAGAACTCCAAGGTCCCTTCCAATTTTGCTATTCTGTTAATTCTGACAAGAGTCACTGCCTCTTAAAAATTCTATATTTGAATGGGAATTAGCTACTCAGGCCTGGTTAATATCTATGGACCAGAACTCTATCAGATATAGCAGAACAGATGTGTTCCAGGTCCTGTCTACTAAAGAGATCCATCTGGTGGAACCCAGGATATGTGCCTTTTCTGCTCCAGACCAGGCTCACTGGAACAGAATTCCCCCTGTATCTGTTAGCTGTTCGGAAAGCCTTGAAAATGTGGTTCTTTCATCAACCCTGGGAATGTCATGGTGTATCTACAAAGTGGTCAAATAAGACTAAATAATGGTGGTCATCCTGCTATCTTGGAGTTCTTTTATGTTTTTATTCTTTATTCTTTATGCTTTTATCTTTTTTGTTATTTATGTCTGATGTATTTACATTGTGATATGGTTTTAATTGTTATTTTGGTGTATGCCGGCAAGAATCACTTATTGTGAGATGGAGATATACGAGCTGGCTGGATGACCTTGGGCCAGTCACTCTCTCTCATCCCAAGCCCTTTCACAGGGTGGTGGTGTGGGGAAAATAGGAGGAGGAAGGGGTTTTAGGTATGTTCATTGCCTTGAGTGATTTATAAAAAATAATAAAAGACAGGATTTTTATAAATACATAAATATAAATAAATCAGGAGGAGTTATCACAAGAGATAATATGCATAAAGTACATGCCATTTCTCAGACTTCTTATTTTAGTTTTTAAATACAGTATTTTCTTCCCTACAAAGCTGTTTGTTTGTAATTACAGAATCAATTGTCTCATTCTCGTGAGAACAGAAATAAGAAGGGAGCTTTTAATATAAAATAGAGAGGTATCCATTGGTGCATGACAGGAAAAAAAATCTTAAGACTCAGACAGTTAATCTATAACCGCTAAAGAGGTTAAATAAAGGTATAATATAATCTAAGTGGAAAGGTTATGTGGCTATTGAAAACAAAGTGGGCTCTACTTAAAGAGAGCTACTTAAAAATACAGTCTCATTCCACAAAACAACATAACATGTCTTGTAATGAACTGGTAAATAGAAAAAGAAAAAAAGCTTAATAGAAAATGTACCTATGTAGGCATTTATTTGTTACATTTACAACCCTCGGAATCAACTTCCAAACTGCAATTGTACATAAGTACAAATACTGACTGGTTACGTCACACAGAAATAAATACATTCACAAAGACAGTATTTTTGTACAAAAAAAATGAATTCATCCAAAACAATGTTGATTTATCATCTGTCTGAATGTTTTATTTGGCAGTAGAACCGCTTAGTATACTACAAGAGTGGGCAGTGTACAGGCTGTGGTTTTTAAGTCCCTGCATGCAGCCCTACAGAATTTCAACAGCAAAACACTCAAGAAACAGCCACACAATTTCCTCCCATCTCCAGTGGAAAAGAAAAAGAATTAAAACAAGCCTTGATTTAGGCTTAACTCCCCCCCCCCCAAAAAAATCCAACTCTGAAAATCTAGGGGGAAAAAAACCCTTGAAAATGTTGATCCTACCCACAAACTTTTTCTGTATCTTATTTCTCTAGTCTAGGCCACCCAAGAATTCAGACAGAAAATAAGAGGTGACCTTCCAGGCAAAAAGAAAAATTGTTTCATAGTAGGACAATACTTTCTAAAATACTGAAACTGCAAACTTGTAAAGGTCCCCACTTCAAAAAATAACAATACTGAAAACAATATTGCCTCGTTTCCATCTTGTGCTATCTTTTTCAGAAAGAAGATCCAAACATATCAATGTTCCAACTTGTTTTGTATAAATATGAATCATTAAGGGAAGCACATCCAAAGCAATGGAGATGGGGTTGTGAGCATTCAGTCAAATGCCAGAAGCAACAGCTCTTTTCTTTGCTATCTATCTTAGAATGCTTAACTATATAGCAGTGTTTCTCAACCTTGACAATTTTAAGGCATGTGGACTTCAACTCCCAGAATTCCACAGCCAGCAATGCTGGCTGTGGAATTCTGGGAGTTGAAGTCCACATGCCTTAAAATTGTCAAGGTTGAGAAACACTGCTATATAGCATGCAGCTGTCAGAAAGCTGTAAGTACAACTCCTACCTACTCTTCAAGGTCTCATATTCACAAAGGCATAGTGGCTTCCTTTAAAATAGCACAGTATTTTTATGAGGCATGTGATGTATTCTGTGAAACCCGTATCTTTTGTATGAAAAAAACTAGCCCACAAGTTGCATTTGAGCTATACCACTTCAGAAAGCAGGCTGGAGCTCAGTGGCTTCTCTATTCGAACTATCTACAAAGAGAAAATAATCTCAAAGATCAAAAAAAACCTGGAACCTTCTGTCCAGCATTGAGTTTTTCTATGTGTAAGTATTTATTAATTGTACAAGGGACTGTCAAGTCGTATTTCAAGTCGGAGACAACGACTTAGTCCAGCTACGCAATGTTAGTTGACTCCTGAAGTTCACTGGCCACGTGAGAGTCCAACCTCTTTAGAGCTCTTTCCAATGAAGAGTCTAAACATCTCCAACTGCAAAATTTGGGAGAGAAATGTCATATAATCAGCCCTGACCTTTTCCACTGTGCAGAATAAGCTCCAAATACGACAAATTTTTCCAATGACATTTAACCAGTGAAATAGAATCAAAACAATGGGGGAGGGGGGGGGCAAACCTTTCACTTTCAGCTGTCTGCATCGTTTCCAGCTTTGAGTGTGTTCCTCGGTTGAACCCTTTCACTTCTTGCTCTTCCAAAGACTCAAGCAATCGAATCACATCTTTATTTACCCCTCTTCGTTTTGCCAGGACAAGAGGCGTTGCACCTTGATGATTGCTATGTGAAGTGAAAAAAAAAAGAGAAGGTAATAGAACAGTTTCTATCTGAAAAATATATGCCTATCAATTGTTATGTCCCAAAGGTGCTTTTTCAAGAGGCAACTGGACTTTCTTGTTTTTCTTGGAAGACGTTTCGCTTCTCCTCCAAGAAGCTTCTTCAGCTCTGACTGAGAATCTCCACAGACATATCAATTGTTTGAAGAAAAAAAATCAGTTTATCTCAGTTTATTGGAAAGTATACCTCATTATTTTTCATCCACAAGTCTGACAGTGCTTCAAGTAATAGGGCCATAATTGCAGACAATAATAGCAGGTTAACAATCTGGCTGAACTTGCATTAAATTACATTATATTTGAAGTCAAGCACTTTGATCATACAGTTACTCTGACTTTACTTCCTGTGTTACAAGGACGTTATATTCTTGTGGATTTTAAAACAAAGGGTAATTTAATTAAGAGTTCTTTGGAAAGAAAGCTGTTAATACATTGCTGGATCTCTCCCACAAAACAGTAGAAGCTGCTTTCTTTCAATGAAAAACTGAAAATCTCCAGTATTAATAGCAACACATACATAAAACTAGCTATTGTATTAAGCAGAATTAATTAACTAGAGGTAGAAATACTTGAATCTTACATATGTTTCAATTGCATCAGATTTAAAAGTCAAGACTATGTGTAAAATGATTAGATTTTGTAGGAGATTATTACATTACAGTATCGGGTAACCTCTATTCAGAAAGACAACAATATTTGGAATGATATAATTTCTTTCTGAAAACTCATCTTTGTACATGGATTGGTCAAAAAAGAGTTGTGAGAAGCGCTGAAATTGAAATTAGAATGTTATTTTCTCTGTATTAAGGTTTATGATTTCAAGAACAGCATGTATTTGGGAGATATTACCTTATTTATTTGATCCCACCTTAATTATAATATAATCCAAGGCGGCCAGCATATTCAACACATCTTCCTTCTCCTATTTTCCCCACAAGAACCCTGTGAGATGGGTTGGACTGAGAGAGAGTGATTGGCCCAAAGTCAACCAGCTTTCATGGCTAAGGCTGGAATTGAATTTGCAGTCCCACTTTCTAGACTGGCGCCTTAATCACTACACCAAACTAGCTCTTTTTATCTGAAACTTCAAAAAGTTGACATTATAAATAGCTATTACTTAAAAAAAAAACTGCAGGTATTCCAAAACTGTAATTTCTTTTAATGTGATACTTGAATTACAATTTACCGAATAGCTCTATGCTTACAACCCTGTAAAATATTAGCATAGCCTCCATTCTTGTCAACTGAAGCATGAAAAAGCCAATTTTATAATGTTATTGTTGCTCTAGGGAAGCCACTTTGACAGCATGCTAAGGTTCAGCCTATTATTGCAGTTTTAAAGTCAGCCTCCTGCCATTATGGGTTGTTTTTACGTAACAAGCATAACTGGGACTAGCAACTTGATCATTAAAAGAAACAGCCACTAAGCGAAATCACAACTGTACTTATGATCTTACTTCAGCTTTCTTTTGCTTTATGACCTGCGAAGGTCATAAATACAAGGATTGGTTGTAAAGTTAATTTTTTATCACCATCATGAACTGCAAATGGCCACTGTGTAAGGCAGTCACTAAACTCTGTGGATCTTTGGTGTTTGTTTCTAAAATACAAATGCTAAGAATGTTTTATACATACAAAGCACTACAGGCAGTCTTCAGTTAACGACCACTCAGTCAGCAACTGTTTGAATTTGCCTTGGCCCTGAACCAATGGTACTTTTGACCGGTCCCTAGAGTTCCAGTCCATTCCAGACCACTGTTTCTGTGGTCATAGATCCAGGTGCTCAGCTCCCTGCTTGCAATTGCAACACTGCAATTTCCTGCAGTCGGATGGTCGCCATTTGCAATCTTCTTTGTTGGCTTCCGACAAGCAAACTCAGTGAGGAAGCCAGCAGGAGGTTGCAAATGGCCACCGTGGGGTGTTGCCACTCGGAACTGAGGACTATCTGTCCTGAGGGGGAAAGCTAAGATGGATGGTTGCTTTTTAGTTTTATTACTTATTGAAGCACTTTTGTTCTTTTGAAGCTGAGACAACAGGCACAAAAGGGGGAATAAAAGCAACTTTTAAGAAACAAGTATTCGGAGCTAAATTGGCTGGGTTTCTTTATACTTAAATAAATTAGGTGATCAATTTATTTTAAATGCAAGTGTAAAAATCACATTCAAGCTTTATCATTTGTACTTTTCACTTTCTTCGTTGTTTTTTTGCCCTCTAGATGGTAAGCAAGGCAGTCCCACCAGGACTTAATTTTATTTTTTTTTGTATGGTGATAACAGTTACAGCACTGATTCTTCTTTGAAACTTCTGTTCCTTTATGAAGAAGTGATTCCCAAGTTAATTATGAAAACCACTGCAAACTTCAAATAACTGTATGCTAATCTCATCAGTTCCCCCTCTTTTGATACAACTTAATCATCATATACAAATAAAATATTGTAACTCAAATATAAAAATAAAGAACAGAGGCTTAGCATCAATCATTTAAGAACAATTATTAAGTTTGAAACCACTAGGATACATGAACAGAGAGTTCAAAGAACAAACAATTCTGGGATTATTGTTAATTGTGTTTGTCAAACAGCTA
The DNA here is from genome assembly GCF_001527695.2 of Protobothrops mucrosquamatus. Taxonomy (NCBI): domain Eukaryota; kingdom Metazoa; phylum Chordata; class Lepidosauria; order Squamata; family Viperidae; genus Protobothrops; species Protobothrops mucrosquamatus. Next base: position 160,602 of record NW_015386145.1, on the reverse strand, counting down.
TTTATCCAGTACACTAAGTGCTTTTGTCTGGACACTGGCATATGACAGATGCTCAGAGCCTGGTAGAGTGAATATACAACATTTCAGAGAAAGATTGATTCATGAATTCTGAGAGCTGGTTGGGTGAGCACTGAAAAATAACGAAACACAAAGGACGTGCTGAACCATTTCTGTTTACATTGGAATAAATATACATATATTTCAAGTTATTAAAAGAGGTCAATTATTTTGAGATATCTCCATGTCAGGGGTGGTTGGCATCAGAATCAGAACAATGCCATCTACGCACTTGCTCTGGAGGAACCAATGCAAGTGCCCTCAAAATATTGCTGGAACACAACATCAATCCTCATCACCATTGGCCATGCCGGATAAAATGGAAAAGATTAAATGTTTGGCAGCTATACTGTAATTGTAGTAGCCAAGATAGTACTGGAAATGGTCATTGCTTGCTGGTTTTTTCACAGCTCCAGTACAATATGATATCAGGTCACTTTTATACAGAATGTTGTGACAAGAACACACTACCAAGAATAGTTACAAATAATTTCTATGCTGTTATTATCCCCCTGACCTGAAAGAATCATAGTGGTAAGTGCTACCCAAGAAAAATACAACAGAAAAGTCATCATATGTTTTTTGTCTTTCTATTCATAATAAAAGTAGCATGTAGAGTGGGTCAAGGATGCTTTTGTCAGCAGCTTCCACCATCCTGAACTTTAAGGATTAAGAAAGCTGAAATATATTCCCAGGAGCTATTCAAAGTGTTAACAGATAAGACTGATTTTTTTAGGTGTATGGTAGAGTGACAACCTTACCAAATATCTATCTTGAGTCCATTGGAGACGAGGAACTGAATGGTATCAACATGTCCGCACAGGTGAAGAGCTGTGTTACCTTGGTAATCTGTGGCCAAAAGATCCCCCCCAAATTTGTGCAACAACTGAGCAATATCAACGTTTCCTCGAGCTGCTGCTAAGTGAAGACCTGTTCGGCCACGGTTGTCCCGGATGTTTGGGTCAAAGCCACTCTCCAGTAGCCTCTTGGAATAGTTAAAATCTCCATCAATGCAAGCTTGTAGCAGAGGCACATTTGTTTGTGAAGAATCATTTACAAACACGTAAGACATGACCGAATGGGAAATGTAGCCAACCTGCAGCTGAAAGTGAAATGGAAGAAACTGTGAGCCTTTCTTAATAAGAATAATGCCAACGTTTTAAAAAAATGTTTTTTAAAAAATCAGAAAAGCTATCGTTTAAGGGCAAGATCCAAAAGCTGAATAGTATACATTGGATGCTCCACACTATTCTTGGAACAGAAAATATTTCTTATACTTTTGATGGTGTTACATTTATGATTCTCTCATTTTTGACAAGTTAATTTTGGCCACTACAATGATAGTTGCATTCTCTATAGAACAGGGGCGTCAAACTCAATTTCATTGAGGGCCGCATCAGCATTGCAGTTGCTCTCGGGGGGGGGGGCTGGGTGGGTGCGGCCTACTGGGTGGGCGTGGAGTGGGTGTGGCCTACTGGGTGGGCATGGCCAGCTCTACATCGTTCGCGTCAAGGGTACCTGTGGGGGCCTGGGCAGAAGTGGGACAGATCTGAGGGTCTCTGGCAGAAGGGGGTGGGACCGGGGCAAGTGCCAAGGCATGGTCCATTTCTTCATTCCTCACAAAGGGTGACACCTCCCCAGCATGCACCCAGGGGGCAGGGCCGACACAGCAGGGGCTGGTTCCTCGCTGTATCTAGACGGCCTTGTGGAGCTAAGACTGAATGCGTTTCAGTATAGATGGCCACCACAAAATTGTACATTGGCTCCCGGCCGGCCTGGGCCAGGGCCAAGGCAGCGGGGGCTATTCCCTCCCTGTTTCCAGGATGGCTTCGCGGGCCACATGAAACCACTTCGCAGGCCGCATCCGGCCCCCGGGCCTTGTGTTTGACATGTCTGCTCTAGAATATCGTACTTGATCCCCAGGCTTATACTATAAATAATATACAGATTCCTGAAAAAAAGAGAGAGAAGGAATACGGTATACTTTTCTTCAGTTGTCAAAAAACATAAGCCTATGTACAATGCTCAAAATGTTGTGAACCCTTTTGAATGTTCAATATTTCTGCATAATTCTCTGGATCATTTTCCTCAATAAATAAACAATTTTTAATCTATTTGTTTATCGGAGTTCTCTTTATATAATTTTAGGAGTTGTGTGAAGAACAGATCATACTTAAGCTCATATTTATGCAGAAAAACTAAAAATTCAAAAGCAGTGTTTCTCAACCTTGACAATTTTAAGGCATATGTGGACTTCAACTCCCAGAATTCCACAGCCAGCAATGCTGGCTGTGGAATTCTGGGAGTTGAAGTCCACATGCCTTAAAATTGTCACGGTTGAGAAACACTGTTCAAAAGGCTTCCTAAACCTTTGAGCACCACTGTACTAGGCTGTCTCAAGGTAACCAAATGATAAGAAATTCTTGTATTTGCTATTAATAACACCAGTCTTAATGGGATTAATTTCTCATGTAACTGCTTCTTATTTATATCAGAAATTAACAATTCAGGCAGTGGAGGTGACTAGCAAATGCTAAGAAAGATAATCCTCTTGGTATGCCTCTCACCAGATTTGCCAAAAGAAATGCTGCTGCCTTTCCCATTGAACATTTTTATTTACACAAATAATTTCAAATAGAAATTTGAAATTTATTCAACTAAATAAAGACCAAATAGCCAATGATCAGTCAGGAATACAAAAGGAAAAATGTAAGATTTGATTTATACATCCTCTTTCATTTTCAAAAGGAGTTTAGGTGACAATCTGCAGAAACTAACAGAGTCCACACAACAGCTGTGGTTGACAGGATGCATTTATGATCTCTATTAAGCAAACAGCAGCTGAGGAAGATACACTTTAAAGAAAAGCTGGCATTATAGTGTGATAAGCACACCCACCTTCTCAGTTTATGAGCTTTATAATAAAGTTCCCAAGTTTTCTTGGAGATTTTGTGCTATTACTGAATGGCTCTTAGCCCTTTAGCATCATCAGAGTGAACCCTGAATATTGTTATCTTTCACTCCTATGAGAGGTAAATAAATGGTGGTCAGAGTTATTTCTTTAATTGTTGCTTAGCAGAAATGCTGACTGAGGTCAATCTGCTCCTTCTCTTTCCTGAAGAAATTTTTTTTTTCAGTCATGGCTGGATATAAAAGCTTTGTCCTTATCCTTGCCTAGCAAAACCTGAGGCCAAGATATACCCTGCCTGTGTTTTCTGCTATTTGGGGAAATGGTGGAGGATGAAGGAGACCAGGAAGGAATCCTGATTACTATAATTTATGGCTTCATTTGGGAAGGATGCCAAAAACTGCAAAATCCTGCCAGGAATTTTAACTATATATGTTAATTCTTCTGCTTTTCTAGATCAGGGGTTCCCAATCTGTGGGCCACAGCCCACTACTGGGCTGAGGCCTATTCCTAACAGGGCCACCTGTGTGGCGGGCCAGGGTGTGCAAGTGTACACAGCCCCACTCGCATAAGCAGTGGGCACCGGCGTTTGTAGCCCCACTCACACAAGCACCGGGCGCCGGTGCTCACAGCCCCACTCGCACAAATGAAGCTGTGTGCGCATACGCTGCCTGCCCCTCGCACAAAACCATCCTCTTTTCCCCCCTCGCCGCCACACCGGGCCCACCAACCCAGAAAGGTTGGGGAATGCTATTCTAGTACAATCTTAGAATATATTAACTGAAATACATCACAATTTTATTTTTTGCTATTTCTATCTGAAAACAATTCCTTTATCTAATTTAACTACCTTTTTAAAAACAGCTTTAACAGAAGTAGCACTAATAGGCCCTCAGAAGGTCTGTAGACTTTCAGCTCCCTCTAGAGGTCTGTATAGCTGTAACTTCAATTCCATCTAGGTTGAGAGAACAATAAGGTGGCAAAGAGTGCCTTAATTTCTAACCTCCAATATGGAATTTTGGTGAGCTGTAGAGTTAGCTAATATCTCAGTGGAAGCAATTCCTGCTTCCTTCATCATCCTCATCAAGATGTGCAGCTGAAAAATTCACCCCATCTATTTTAGCCACTGTAAACTAAACTCCAAAATGCTTCTATTATCTAAAGTTGAACAGCCACGCCTTTCAAATTGGTTGCAAAAAAAAAAAGTTAATCACTTTAAAATCACCACTTTAAAACCATCATCAAGTATGAAAACCTTTATCAACTTTGGTACAGGTAACAGTGAGAAATGTTAAAATCTTGCCTTCAGCAGGTGCAAAATATGATCAAGGATTGTTAAATCTGCTCTGACCCACTTAATGGTCCAGTGCACATCTATAACAGAAAAGAAAAATCTTGTTAGATATTCGGTTTTCTGATAATACCACAATGTACAATTTAAATTAACTCAAAAACCAACCAACTGTTTCATATGCTTCAACCAGGTTGTTTGTAGCAGTATGTAACCAATTAACTAAAAACATCAGTTTTCACTTTACTTTTGCAAAGTCGGCATAAGCAATACGGTGAAACTTATTACAAGCATTCCACTTGTAATAAGGAATTAATCATTAAGTTTCACATGGATAGCTATAATCAATTTGCTAAATCAATAAATAAAATTGAGAAGCTTATCAAATCAATTTCTGATTCACCTTTCTCATCATATGTGCAAGGGGAAAAAATTTTTAATGGGGGTTTTAAAGTAATTTTTAACTAATAGACCGATTATTAATATTTGTTTTTAATTATGTTTTTAATTTGTAGTTTTTTGGTAGTAGCATTTTATCTGGTTGTTAGCCGCCCTGAGTCCGCAAGGAGAAGGGCGGGATATAAATTAAATTAATAAATAAATAAATAATAAATAAATATGTTTTCAAACACCACTCTTGTAAGCACATGTTTAAATGCAGTAGCATATGGAGGGATCTAGATTCCTTCTATTTTTTATAACTTTGCTGCCTCTTGAAAGTAATTTCTCTATTCTTGCGGCTCTGTTCTTGCTAACCTTTCCTCAAAATGTGAAGCAGCAGGAAAGAGGTCCTGAAAGTAATTTGCGGATCAAAACCAAATGGAACAACATTTTACATATGACCAGACATAACAAAGAGACTGAAGCAACCAAGATTGTTTACTAGGCCGATCCCGCCCTAGCCTTGTAAAAGCCAGGTGGAAGGCCCTTCCTTTGGCAGCTGGCGATGAGATCAGATAAACCGCTAAGCAACAGGTCACAGGTTGTCTAGTATATTTATTATTATTTTACTGAAGGGACTCAAAAATTATTCCCCAACATCTCCCCATTATACTTATGTGATAGCCAATCTTGGTTTCTAGCTATTACAATGGGAGTTGTTTGTCTGGGTGACATTTTGTGTTCGCAAACTTCAAATGCACAATTTTGAATGATGGTAACATTTGCTTATTTGTTTACTTTCTTTCAATATCTATATGCTGCCTACTGTCAAATGCTATAGGTGGCTTACAATAAACAATTTAACTCTCTCCTTCAAATACATATAAAAATAAAATGCATATAAATAAGTGATATGTGCTGCAGATCCCACCTGCATATTATATAAAACACCCTCCTTCTGTGCAAGATGGAAGAGAAAAGGTTTTTCAAGTTTCTTGAAGCACTAAGACACGGCAATGCCAAAAATGGGGGCAGCGGGGGAAAAAAACACAACTCCTAGTTCCCATCAGATAACAATTGCACAGGGATGGGACTTGGGAGATAATTAACTCAAGGAGATTTGGTTGGACAGAATCTTTCAGATAACCAGGACCAAAACCACATAGGACCCTAAAGGTGATAACCAGCACATTGAATCATACCAGGAAACTCATTGGCCATCAACAAAACTTCCAAAGCAAAGAGGTCACATTTGCTGTTTCTTGATCTGCCCAAAGGGGTGACATTTCCAGATCCTGATATCCTCCATGCCCTGGGTCAGCACTTCCACTTGTTTAGCACTGAGATGCATTGCTGAATAACATCAGCACACTGACAAATTACCTCTCCCAACAATTTTATGTAAAAATAAAGTAAGTGTTAAAAATAAGTGGGGAGTGGACCCTATCCACGTCCTCAGGTCTCACAGACTGAAAATAATCCCATATTATATCACAAGAGAAAACCAATCCATGGATACTCTCTAACTGAAGCCTTAACTCCTACCAAATGTAAGCGGCTTTATCCACTAAACGTCATAAAAATGTCTCACAGCACTCTTCAGATAATCCTGATTATTCTTCTTTTAAAAGGGAAAGGGCTGCCTTAAATAAGTCTATTGGTTGGCATTCAGCCAACATAATAAGCAAAACAAAAATGTTTGTAACCTAAATCCCATTATGTAGGCTTGAGCGTGAATTCATACCAATCAGACTCAAAATAAATCTTTATCCAGCAGTACTCTAATCATTTTCTCTGCCACTTCATTTCCTAGAGCAGATCAGCACACAGGGAGGCCATTCCAGTGCAATCCAGTCCAAAGCCTTGGATGGCCTATTATTCCAAACCAGAAATTCAGCCAAATTTCCTGCCAAGAAAGCTCTGAAAACCCATAAAATCTATTAGAAACTTGGGATAGGCCAATCTACTAGGTCTCCCTTATTGTGGAGTAGGGTGCTATGCCCAATTCCATAGCAATCAAAATAATCTATCCACGACAGGCAGATTACAATTTACAATCCCCCACTTTCGGATCACACCTTGTCTTCCACAAAACAAACGGCAGATCTAGTGTGTGATTTTCATGTGCGCTGAGCTCACAGTAAGTTGGGTCTGGTCCACGACTGTGATGGCTCCTGTGAACTGAGTTGCTCCAAACTCCTTGTCAAGGCGAATCATGTTGAAGTCCTCCAGGACTCATAAGTAGGGAAACACCACTGCTACTTAGGCAATCAGGATGAGCAGTCTTGGCAGGGCTGCCATGTGTAACAGGAGGATTTATTTATTTATCAAATTTATATGCCACAACTAGCACACCCAACTTGCCCAATCACACAAATAATATCTCAGATCAGGCTATTTCCGGTCTAGCATCTCTAGGAAGCAACAATGTCTTGTGGATGCCAACAGCTAGGTTCCTCTTCCCCTGCCCACCAGAATCTCAGCGGGCAAATTTCCATGAAAACCTCCCTGCTTCTCTCCCCCCCCCCAGGCCTCGGGAATGCATTAATGTTAACTGCATAATTCTAAAATATTTTAAATAACAATTACTAAAAACCAAAAAGGGACTTAGTTGTCTTGTCTGGTGTTTTATAAAAAGCACTAATAAGAAACATTTCTCGTGTATGTTTAGTATTTATTTTGTGAATCCTTTTTACTTTTACTAAATTCTCTATTTCTTCTGTGCATCACATTGCTCCTTCACAGAGTTCAAAAAAGTGTATACATATTCATCTTCAAAAGAATAGATAAGTGATGATTTCTACATATTTCAATGTAATATTGTGTTGTTATTATAAGATGTAGCTCCCAGTGAATGAAGGGATTGCTGCTTTCTATGGTGGACATAGAAGATATATTGCAAAATATCCTAGTGAATATTATATGTTCACAATAAAAATTGGTCTGATGAGCTTATGGTCAATAAAATGATTATTTGCCTCTTTTGGTATGTTAGCATTGT
>NW_015386145.1:112757-150899 GCF_001527695.2 Protobothrops mucrosquamatus | reverse complement strand
CTTTCTTTCTTTCTTTCTTTCTTTCTTTCTTTCTTTCTCTTTCTTTCTTTCTTTCTTTCTTTCTTTCTTTCTTTCTTTCTTTCTTTCTTTCTTTCTTTCTTTCTTTCTCTTTCTTTCTTTCCTTCCTTCCTTCCTTCCTTCCTTCCTTCCTTCCTTCCTTCTTTTTTTCTTTCTTTCTTTCCACTTTTCCCAGCATTAGAGCCTTTCCCAAATAACTGGGTCTTTACGTAAGGAGCCTGGTCTTTTGCGTCTCAACTGAGAACTCTGGAATCTGTGTTTAAGTGTAAAAAAGAGAGCCTTGATGAATGAAGGGTCCCCTCCCCCCCCCAAAAAAAGGGTGTGGGATTGGCTCCTTTTTCTCCAGACTTGTTTTTATTTTGCTTCTTTGCCTGTTTGAAAAAGACATTGTAAAGAGGCAACAAAAAAAGCAGCTTTGCTTTTGCCACTTTGCTTTTTCCCCACGCGGGCAGTTAATAGCGAAGGCTCGCTGGAGTTTCGACAAGGGACCGTTGCTGTGTCTCCCAAGACTCAAACCCCGCAGCCCCTTTGGGCTCCTGCGTCGCAACTGGCGCCTCACGCAGACCGGCTGATAATCGGAGCCGCCTCCTCCTCCCTGCCAGCCTCCCGGGATTCAGCGCTAAAGCGAGAATTCCTGCCCTTAGGTGGCAGAGAAGCCACGAGCCCGGTGGCATTTTAAAGACTTCCTATGCTGTAAAACCCCACTCCAAGATGGAGGGCATAAAAGCAGTGTTTCTCAACCTTGACAATTTTAAGGCGTGTGGACTTCAACTCCCAGAATTCCACAGCCAGCGTTGCTGGCTGTGGAATTCTGGGAGTTGAAGTCCACATGCCTTAAAATAGTCAATGTTGAGAAACACTGGCATAAAGTGACCTGAACGTACCTCTTGGCTCCAAGGAAGAAGCTCTTGAGAATGAATCTGATTTTAAGTATCAATCGTTGCCCCCTTGGCATGGGTGCCCCCTCCCGTGGAGACAAAGGCTATCCCTGCATCCATCCTCACAAAAATGGCATGAACTGCCTATTGCATTTGCATTTTTTGTGTGTGTGAGGGCGCCATGTGGAGATATTACAGCTTCTGCTAGATGCAATTATGCACAGGCTGGGACTTCTGCTATGTCTGGACTTCTATCCTACCAAAGCATAATGAGATTTGTTTGGTTTAGGTTGTGCACGAGCTCATGTACTGTGGCTTATTCATTGAAAATACAGCTAAGATAAAGCAGTAATTTAGCACCGAGGACCCCAATGTTTGTGTGCCAGAAGCCACATTTGGATAATGCAGTATAGCACCATAGATCAGGAGACAGACAAAGCCTTCACTGCAGCCAGAGGGCTGCAGAGGCATAGCTAGAAAGGGAAGGTGGTAATGAAATATGTGGAGACTGTCCATCAGCAGGGAACTGTGTGAAAACAAACTAGAATGGGAACAAATTTGGTATGGTGGGAGAAGTCACCAAAAAGAAGATTGAGTTTGAAAATCAGTCTGGAAAAAAAAATCCATTAATGCATCCCTATGGGAATAGGGTTGTCAGATACCCAGCAAAGGCAGGACTAACTTCTTTTTGTCCTCTGTCCAGCAGACGTAGACTTGAAATAAAATATTGCCCTGCATTTTGGGTATCTTTTGGAGGTGGGGAGTTGGACTGTTTTTGCAATAATCATCATTTTGTTCTATATGTTGTTCTGTATATTGACTTCCATATATTGTAACCTCCTTTCCCTTGTCTGCTGACAGTCTTGAAATCTGAGATTTATGTTGCTATATTTATTTCCCAATTCCAGCAGTCAGCTTCAATCTAGCCCAGGAGTATCAAACTGCCAGCCCGCAGGCCGGATGCATCATAGCAAAACCGCGCCCACCCCACTGCCGACAATGGCAAAAAAGTCATGATACATCGCGACACGTCATGTGATGGTGTGAGTTTGACACCCCTGATCTAGCCCCTTTAAATCTATGATCACTGTAGTTTGTGGATCGCATGACTTGTCCTACATTTCTATGGTGAAAAAGCAAATATTGTCTCTATATTACCTTAGCATAGCATATGTTCTTGAAAATAAAGATATTTTTGGAAATATATTGCAACTGAAAAACCATATTTCATATACTGTACATGTAGATCTAAGTATGTTTTGGCAGTTTTTTTGCTGTAATTTTGTTGCAGTTGTCAAGCACCCTTCTTTTCTCCCTATTTGTCCTCCGTCTCAATTGTCTGTATCTTCCTTTGTGTGTTCAGTTACCTGGTAACTCTGTAGGGGAGATGCAGGTGAGTGACTCGGGAAAGGTTATTCCTTGAGGTATGACAACAACTGGGACTGGAGTTTCTGTCCCTAAGCTATGCAGTTGCAAAGAGCAACAGCACATGATTGCATTGTTTAGTGACTGCAATATCTGCAGTTCTCATTAAACAAGGATCAAGGGTCATTAAGTGCCAATTTCCAACAACCAAAGCTGGCTGCAGGCAATAAATGGCTGTTATCAGATGGGAGAGTGAACTACCGTGTTTCCCCAAAAGTAAGACCCGGTCTTATATTATTTTTGCCTCCAAAAGAGGCATTAGGTTTTACTTTCGGGCGGTGTCTTATATTTTCTGTGACACTTGCCTTGCCTTGCAGCAGTAGTACCAACAACCCCATCCAGCAGGAGCCCGCATGGCTGCTGGCCCACTTCTGTGGCCGCTCGTAGGAGGCCGTGTGGCACATTGCGCCGCTGCTGCCACAATGAAGCGAGGCAGGTGGGAGAGGGGGTGGAGCTGCCCCCGCGTCCCGCACCCGCCTCCTTCAGCCCCCCCCCAGCCAGGCCATTCCTTGCTCCCTTTCACTCCCCTCCCGAGCCGGACTGCCATGCTACCATACGGAGGATGGGTGAGGTAGACAGCGGCGAAAGGCTCTGCTGCCGCTGTGGACCACTGGAGGGGCTTTCTTCACGCTCTGCCCCATAGATCAACCTGCCCGGCGGCAGCTGCTACCTTCTCCACCAACTCTCCTGTGGCTTGTGCTGTCACCGGTGCCTCCCTCCGCCAGCCCTCCGTCGCTGCCACTGGAGAAAATGGAGAATGGGGAGGGGAATGGCTCTGTGCAGCAATGCAGAGCAGAGAAGAGCACTTGCTTGCCGCCCTGCATCGCCCCGCATCTCCGTTCTCGAAATGGAAGCCGTGTTTCCTGCCGCTTCTCCTCCTGGCGCTGCTATAGATCTTGGCGCACCATCGCCCAGCTCCTCCCTCTTCCTGAAAGCAAAAAAAATTCTTCACTAACCTGCTTTCCAGCTCTGGCGCGTTTCTCTCCTGCTGCAGGGAAACAGAGTTCATGAGACTAAAGTTCAGTCAGACCTTCCAACTTCATGGCCGCCCCATTGCGGCAGCCAGGTGGGACAGAGTGGACGGGGTCCTAATTAGGGCTTATTTTTGGAGCAGGGCTTATATTAGGCCCACCCCCACAAATCAGGGTAGGTCTTTTCTTCGGGGTGGGGTTTATTTTCTGGGAAACACGGTAGGAGGTGTGCAAGTGACAGGGGAGGCATGGCAGAAGCACAGTAGGGCTTGGGGTGACTGTGAGAGAATGAGTGAGAGAGGGCTGTATTGCAGCACATGCTTTGTCAGTTGCTCCATCCCCTATAGAACTCTTTACTTGAATTATTACAATCCATGCTCTGCAAACATCTATTATAATCCATATATGCTATTGGAAGTATTTCATATAACTTCTAAGGCAGGGGTCCCCGACCCCTGGGCTGTGACCCACTACTGGGAAGCGGCCCGTTCGGAACCAGGCTGTGCAAGTGGCAGGTGAGCGTGCGTGTGCAGCTCCATTTGTGTGAGTGATGGGTGAACGTGCCAGCTGCTTGTGCAAATGAAGTTGTATGCACTGATGCGTGCGCTTACCACTCACACACAACCATCCTCTCTCCTACACCCCCCTCCCCTGCAGTCTGCCAAGCTGGAATGGTTCGGGACTGCTGTTCTAAAGTTTTCCACACTGGAAGACAATGCCATAGATTTTCTTAAGACACATTGCATTCAGCATATTAGAAATGTGTTTCTTTAAAAAAAATGCAACCACTATTTTACATTTTCAGAATATTTATCAGACTGTGCCTCCCATATTACATTACTATTTTAAAACTCTTCACAAAAGTACTACATTTGACAATATTGTAATGCACTGGAATAATTCCAATAGTCCAAAGGGCAGTTTATTTCACTTATCAGTACAAAGAAGGAAAAGGGGAAAGAGTAATCAAACATGTAGATTTTTCAATGAAGAATTCCTATATGAAATTATAGGGCTGTAAAAATGTCCTACAAATACATTTTCGGCCTGTATAAAGTGGGTTCCAGTTCAAATAGGAGATTCTGATATGCTATACTTTCTACATAGAACATTCTTGCTATCATTCAGTGCATTGCATAATTTATCATCTGATTAAAGCATCTGGGAAAGTTTGTATTCCAAAAGGACAATAATGAGGATTTGGTTGCCCAAACATTAAGTACATTTTGTTTGACAGTTTCAGGGAATGGAAGGTGTTATTTTGATCCAAGAAATAACATGTCTATTTCTCATTTTAAGGTCTTTTTTAAAAAATACAAAAACAAATACATGGGTAAAATATTTACAAATCTAGCTGTAGCAAATTTTCTACAGCAGGATCTCCAGTGCTTGAGGACTATTGCATCTTCTGTTGCATCGACTGTTATTGAAACAATATAGAACCTGTCCTCTTGTAATTTTGACATAGTATAGGTAGTCCTCAACTTACAACAGTTCATTTAGTTACAATGGCACTGAAAAATGTGACTTCTGACCATTTTTTACATTTATGACCATTGCAACATCCCCATGATCATATGATCAAAATTCAGAGGCTTGGCAGCTGACTCATTTATGTGGTTGCAGTATCCTGGGGTCACATTTTGTGGGGTTCTGAAAGCAAAGTCAGTGGGGAAGCCAGATTCACTTAACAACCATGTTACTAATTTAACAACTGCAGTGATTCACTTAACAACTGTGGCAAGAAAGGTCATAAATGGGGCAAAAGTCACTTAACAAATGTCTAACTTAGCAGCATAAATTTTGGGCTCAGTTGTGGTCACAAGTCAAGGACTACCTGTAATGGCTGGGACTCTAAATGATGCAAGTTGCTAGTAAGGATCCTGGCTAAGTGATATTTTAAAACCAGCAAGAATGAATATTCTTTGTATCAGTGTCAATCACAAATCTTCTTCGCTTATCTTCTCAAATACACAGTCATCCTCATTTGACCTACTACTCTGTAGCCATTTTCTTGACTTAAAACCAGAATGAAATATCTGTAGAGAATAAAAAATATGATACATAAACTAAAATAAAAGCATTGGGAAGCAAAAAAGTGATACCAAATTTATGATTAAGAGAAAGAATTACACACTGAGCCTATGTTTAAATCATAACAAAGAGAAAAAAAGAATTTTCAGGGATCTGATCTAGCAAATGCTATATGGCTATCACCGCAGCAAGTGAGTTTAAGCACAGCAAACAATATCATCTTATACTAAAAAGATAATTAACATCCGTATAACAATACAGTGTATTTGTTGTTATGCTTCAAGTATCCCCTTTTAGTAATTATGAGCTAAAGAAGAAAAAATTGTAGATGACGAACAAAAACCCATGATGCTATCAGAAGTTTGAAGCAGGAAACGCCCTAATAAATTCAGCCACTACATTTTATTAGCAATGAAGTCCCACAGACCATTTGCAATAATCCTGCAAAGCAAATATTTTAAGTTTGGGGATTGCAACTATCATATTTGTGGCTGCCCAGTGGATTATGATTTGCAATAGGCTACTTTTCAGTGTTCCCATTCCCTCACAGTCACATACATATTTCAGTTAAATGTGTTTCCTCTCTGTTGCATTAAACCCTCTGACTCTTGGGAAGATAGTTGTATCACCACTGCTAATAGCTATGGTAAAGAGTTCTCTTACTATCCTCAACCAGCAATCCATATCAAGACTGAGAAATGATGACTTGTTCTCCATGGTTTGCCCATGGTTAATAATCTGCCCAACAGGAATATTGAGGTCCCTGAGAATTGCTTGGCTAAACACTGCTAAAACCGGGATATCCATATTTACTTTAAGGCATTCTCATCAGAAAAAATAGGAATACAATGGCTAGGTTTATATGCACTGTGATTTGTGACTTATATATGAATCCAGCAACAGTGATTTATTAAGCTAACTATGATCAAAAGTAGCCATGGGTTGATGCAATTTATAACATTAGATAATGAGGTTCACTAATAGCTTCAAATTTCCAAACATAATTGTCATCTCAGATCCCCCCTACTCAACCCAGTCTTTTTTCCACCCAAATTATGTAATTTAATTTACAAACCTGACTTGGGCGGATGCTTACTTTCTTAGCTGTATCTAATTCTGGATGCTCAATCTGCTAAATAGAGAGGTTAAATAAGAAAGAAAAAAGACGTTACACAAAAAGGAAACACAGGTAGTCAGAATGTTACATCAAGTTTATTTCCTTGACCTGAGATGATGATGATGATGATGATGATGATGATGATGATGATGATGATGATGATGATGATGATGATGATAATAATAATAATAGTAATAGTAATAGTAATAGTTCTTGCTTTGGCCAGACTCCATCTTGAATACTATATCCAGTTTTCTGCATCATTCCAGTTTTAGAGAAATTAAAACAGGATCTGAGCAGGGGAATGAAAATGACCAAAGGACTTTGTTTTAGTCTCTAATCAGAAATGAAGGAGCTAAGAATGTTTTTGAGAAAGAAATTAAAAACAGATCTTCTAGCAGTGACAGATATTTGAAAAGATGCTATATAGAAGGTCAAGATCTATTTTACATCCTTCTAAAATACTATTTTTCAGTATCAGGAACTTTTAAGATGAGTGGATGCCGGCTAGGAGTTGAAGTCCACACATCTTAAAGATGCTGAGGTTCAGATACATTACTCTAGAGTAGCGGTTCTTAACTGGGGGCCATATGGCTACCTGAGGGCCTTAGATATTTCAAGGCGGCCACAGGTGTAAATCATGTAACGGGGGCCATGTCATGTGCCAAAGGGATCAACTAAAGGCAAAATGTATTATACTGCAAATACTGTCAGAATAGAATATACATATATTCTATTTTCAAGCCAAATGGGTAAGTGTTAATCTTTTTTACTGGAAATGGGACCAAGACAGGGAGGGGGGCGGCGCAGGAGAGAAATGAAGTTGGAAGGGGGCCATGTGGGAAAAAAAGTTCAGAAACACTGTTCTAGAAAACAGTTATAATAGAAACAAGTTACAGGAAAACTGATTCTAACTGAACGGAAGGATTTATTTCCCCTAACAGTTCAATAGTGCATGGATTATCTGGACAGGTATATGCTGCCTTTAACTGAATAGGATTGGAGAAGTAACTGTAAAGGATGCTTTCATACCGGTAGCAACTATCATTGCTATAAGAACTTTTTACAGCAACAGCATTTATGTACCAATTAAGGAAAAGTGTATGTAATCATATTTTTTTTATTTTGCTTTCATTTTGTTACTGCCAGATAGAAGATGGTTGTTGCTAAGGGTCAGAGAAAAGACTGAAATTAATTTGAGTTAAAAAATTCTTACACAAGACGATACAACATTCTTTATATCATGAGGTATAAAGAAACATATCAGGACCACATTTTAAAAAGGTTGAGCTAGAACAGGGGTAGTAGGCTATGCTGACTCAGGAATTCTGGGAGTTGAAGTCCATGAGTCATAAAAGAGCCAAGGTTGCCTACCCCTGAGAACAAAGAAGAGGACCATACCAAGCCAAATAAATTAATAAAATGCAATTAATACAATTTGCCATGTTTTCCCCTTCTAATAAAGCAACCATTTTCTCCTGGTAGTCAGCTGGACTCAGAGAAACAGCCTCAGCAAATGAGAGGTGTGTGTGTGTGTGTGTTGTCAGCCAGAAAACCAGCCAGGTGCAACACCAGAAGACTCAGGCACTGAGCCTAGAAGCTGAAGAAAGGAGCCTTCAGTGACTGGTACACGGCACCTGATATGACATGAACCATGGGGCTTGTAAAAGAAAGGCTGCCTGCACTTCCACCTCACCCAGGATTTACTACAGTGCGGCATTATTACTTCTCTCTCCTACTTCCACGTTTTACCAAAAGAGAGCTGAGCACTCATGGATTCTGAAAAGCAGAGAACAAAGGGGGAACTTAATGATTTTGTAATCCCCTAATTCTGGTGGGAGAACGAGAGAATGAGGAGAAAATAGGTGATGGGATCCTGTTAATGGGAACAGAGCCAACCGGAAGCCATAGCACTGAAGAGATAACACCAGCTTTGCTCTGATATCTAATAATCAACACAGAGCCAGGAAAATATCACCTCAGCACATGAAAGAATTCAACACTTTATAATCACACAAGTTCAGAGCACATTTGGAACAAGCTCAAAAGCCACATGTGGAGATGCCCCTTTTTACTGAATCTTCCTCTTAGAAAAATAGAATATTGTGGCAAGAAAGCCACAAAAAAAATCACTGATATACCCACAGTAGGTCATCATACGGCATTACAAAGATACTGCCAACAACTTAACCTCAATGTTCAGTGAAATTAGATTATCAACTTTGCTCACCATCTCTTGATCATTCTTGGTTGTTGTCATCAGCTGCTCTGATATTATCTTTTTTAAGCAACTGCTTAGAAGAAATGCCTACAAAGATGAAATTAAGTTTTCAATAAAAGTCTGAATTCCTTTTTATAGCTTATATTAGTCTCAGCCTGTGATTTACTTGAAGGTGGTGGTGAATTGAAAACACACCCCTCCAAATGATAAACATTATATAAAAAAGTGCAACTTGTGCACTTTCTAACTTGTGAACCAAGAGTTACCAACTACAACTAAAATCATTCTTCCCTCCTTCTATCTATGCAGCACAAAAAAGCCCAAATCCAAAAATGCAGAAGAGAGAGAGCAGGATAGATTTTCCAGGAAATTAAATAAAGAAGGAAGAAAAGAAATAAAACCCTATTTAGATGATATTCTTTCATTCACAGGGCAAGCATCTCTTCCCAGATAAAGGCACTGCACATTCACCTGTTTTCCACACAGTTCTCTTTTCAATGAATGGATGTCTTACTCCTCCAGTTCATCAGTAATATGATAGTTTCAAACCATAAGTAATTATTTGGAGAAAAAAATTGTTTATTAATCAAAAACATTCTTTAAAAAAATCCCAGCTGATGTTTACATATTCTGGGTTGGTTGCTAAATGAGACACTGTATCTTATTTTTTCCCCCTCCAATTTATTAAATTACCATATGAACTAAAACCTACCAAACCTATCCTGAAGTGAACAAAAAGAGACCCTGTGTCTTGTAACCAGTTAGGGAAAGGGGGAAGAGATGTAACTCAGAGGCAAAATATATTTTTGTTTGTAAAATATTTAAGTTATTTAGGAAAGAGGATTTGCTGAAACCTTATTTGGATCAATATTAACAGGAATGTGTACCTGGGCTGGAAAAGATCAGTAACCCTGATATTTATGGAGCCATATAATAATCTTTTATATGAACCCAAACAAACCTGTTTTGTATTGAAGACAATCCATCTCCACTTATCGGATTCGTTGTACTCAATTCTGAGTTCCAAGAATTGATCAAGTCCGTGGCCTAAAACCGATCCCTGAATAGTCAAATTGGAAAAGAATAACAAGAACAATAAAAGCCATATAACGGTATATCCTAAATTTTCCCATCTAGACTGTGTGATTCTTTTTATAGAGAAAAGTCACTTCTGCCAAGGCAGGAAAAAAGAACAAGGACCTGGCTTCATATGCTGTGTAGAACAACTAAGATATATAATGTTAAGATGTCAGATAGAAAATGGAGAGCATAATAATAAAAGAAAGCAGCTCATAACCATTTAAATTCAGTATTTGCAGACTCTTAAAACCTGGGCATTGTGATCCTGAAAAATGTCCTTTCTTGAATTTAGCAGGAATATTTTGGAAGGAACCGACTGGAAGGATCAGGTTTCCATTTCGCAGAGTCCAGATTTACCTTCCATCACCAGGCAGCCCCAAGTCTGAATAAAATATCAGAAAAGATCTTCCTGGCTCAGTGGCTTGTGATACTACAAGATTCTATCAAGGATTCCACCATGCACACGTTTTAAAGAATGAGGATAAACTGCAAGATTTTGAAAAATGAATGTCCTTTTTCACACCCTTTTATAAAATATATAGACATGCATGTATAGCCAACAGTTTAAAATCATGATTAACTGATGGGATTCTAAGTTGCTCACTGTCTTTTTCTTGGGCTGTGATTAGATCACCACATTAACGAGGAGGCCTTTGTAAAAAAAAATAAGGGCAAATAAAGGGCAGATTCTTCCAGCCAGCAACAATAGATAGACTGTTAATGCTTTCCTGGGAATCTTTTTCTTTCTGTATTAAAGAAAAAAAGGCAAGGGCCAATCACTCTAATTTGGCCTCGGGGAGTTTCTTCTGCAGAGACTTGCAGGGACTGATTTTCTGCTGCCCTGCAGGTGGAATTTTGAGGAAGGGAAAGAGGTTTCCCTGGAAGCATTCATGAGCCAGATGGAGACCTGGTTTGTGGGCTGGAGATTTCACTACATCTGCTCTAGCTTTTTTGGAATATACGTAATCCTCAACTTATGACCACGATTGGGACCAGAATTTCAATTACTAAGCAAGACGGTTATAAAGTGAGTCATACCTGATTTTGTGATTTTTTTTTGGCATGGTTGTTAAACAAATGATTGCATTTGTTAAGTGAATCATGTGCTCATTAGGCAAATCCAGCTTTCCCCATTGACTTTGCTGATAGGAAGGCGGTTGGGAAGGTTGCCAATAATGATCACATGATCTTGGGACGCCGCAATTTTTGTAAATATATCTAGGTTGCCAAGTGCCCAATTTTTGATCGCATGACCGTAGAGATGCTGTGATGGTTTTAAGTGTGAGGACCAGTTGTAAGTCACTTTTTTCAGTGCCACTCTAACTTTGAATAGTCATTAAACAAATGACTGTAAGTTGAGGAGACCTGTACAACCCAGGGATGCTTCATGCTTGCCATTCAGATGTTTGATGTGTTTCAAGCAATACCAGCTCTTGTGAGTACCAGAAATCACAACAGATTTTTGAAGCTTATAATCTGAAGCTGAGTCCTTATAGGACTACTCAGAAGAAGAAGAAAGAACACTTGGGAGAAACATCTCAATCTCATATTTGCATCATATTCTGCTAATGGAGAAGCAGGAATAACTACTAAAATGTTTATAACCCCTGTTTATTTTCTTCTCTTTTCAGCCTATACCACAGGGATTCAAAACATTTTGGTATCAGTGGATATGTTGGCATTTTGAGTGCATGTTACAAACAGCTGGCATCTGAAAACAAGTTGATGAAGTGGTTCCTTGCCAGATCCTCTAACCTCTAGTACTTCAGCTTACCTCTGTCTTTTCAGGGCCATTGTGCATGTTCCCAAACAAGCAGAGACCTGAATCCCTTTTATTTTGACTTTTATTTCTAAGACTAGAAAGTCTAAGTCTAAGCCTAGGCCAGTGATGGCAAACCTTTTAGAGACCGAGTGCCCAAACTGCAACCCAAAACCCACTTATTTATCGCAAAGTGCCAGGGCTGCATCAGCATTATGGTGCCCTTGGGGGGGGCGTGGCCCACTGGGTGGGCGTGGCTGCAGTGGTCATGGGAGACCAGGTAAGCGTGGCCGGGGCCAGTCCCTCGCCATCTCCAGGGCATCCCCGGGGGGGCCAATGCCGCTTGCTCACTCACTTCCTGCCCTGTCGCTTCCAAACGCCACATGCTCGCTACTCTGGCGAACTCTGCTGGGGCAACGCCGCATGTGCCCACAGAGAGGTCTCTGAGTGCCGCCTCTGGCACGCGTGCCATAGGTTCGCCACCACTGGCCTAGGCAGTATAGGCAGGGCCCACCCATATTCTTGGAAATAAAGATACTTGAGGATAGCCATTTGCCAGTTTCCCATTTATTTTTGTTTTTTGGGGGAGAGAAATAATTTTTAAAAAATCAGATAGAGCCTAGCCAGTACCAACAGGTAGCTCAAAGGTTACATTAGTCTCTTAGGGATCATTGGGGGGCCTGGGTTATAAAGGGCATTTCCTAATAGTCTTTCCCAACTTGGTAGTCTCAATATGTTTGAAATACAATTCCAAAAATTCCAGCCTATGTGGCTGAGAGAAATTCTGAGAGTTGCAATTTCAACACACATGGAGAATATGAGTTTGGAGATATGATATATGATCAATGATGACATACAATAATTGCACAAATAGCTTCTTACCAGATGCTTAGGATATAGCAAATACACACACAGAATCTATGTATGGGCTATGTGTTATTGTTCACAGTCCTATTTATATAAAGTAAGAATATTAATGCACATAACAGGACTTCTGGAGGTACAGCAGCAGCAGCAATCAATAGTTCAGCATGGTACTTACAAGAAATGTGACCTGCCAGCACCTTATCCTGTTGATCTTGAAATTGACCTCTTTGATCTGATTGCTAGGCAACTTTATGCAGCAGCTAATTTCATTATTTCCCACATGAATAGTGGCAGTACAACCAACTTCAGGGTAGTCACAGGAACAAGGAGCAAGTTGTATATATCCATAATGCTGGATCTCTCGAACCAGCTCTAAAAACTGTGCAAGAGAAACAGCAGTTAGAGGAGAGCAGTAGGTTACACATAACAACTGTAAAGGTGTCCAACACAACCAACTTCACAAGGATCTAGATGGCTCCAAAGTCCTATCTAATCACACAGTATGACCAAGTGCCAGCTAACTGAAGAGTATGGGATTCAATGCAGTGATTCAATGAAAATACAAATGCCAAAAGTTATATGGAATGTTTAATTGATGAGAAAAAATGTGCATTCCAGGAGCAGCCCACCAATATATATTTAATTCTCTGGGTAGGTAACTTGCATCAGACATTCCTTTCATACATCTTCAGATGCTGAAAAACTCTTAAAGATTCTCCTCGACAGTTACAAACTATAGTTTATAGTAATCATGGGGAATAGTTTTAAATATCCAAAATTCACCCACATATTCTATAAAGGTCTAAAAAAACACATCTTATTTTCTTATATGAATTGCAATCTGTAAACTTGCTGGGTATATCTACGCCCTAGTTCTTCCAAAACTGTAGTTCCAGTCTAGCATGAGCTAGTATATAAGTTCTGCTTCTCTTTCGTGTTTTATAGCATTTGCTTTTTTAAGTATATACCAGGAAACAGATTGGAAGAATACCACTATTTCAAACGGCATAAATAGGGAACTGAAGCTGGATTCACCTGGGCCCAAGAAAGTTTGATACAAGACAATGTAAGGGAAAACTCCAATCTTTGCACAGGAGCCATCCTCCTGCTGGCAACCTTGTTGTCCCCTGCCTCTTTCTGCACAAATAACTTTGCATCTCTTCCAAAAACAAGGACATGACAATGACACACAAAACCAATTCAGCTGGTGCTACCATAGAAGCAATGACCAAAAGGCAATGTTTCTAACAGATTGGAATCTATTCCCATTTTTATATAATAATTTCTAATTTTAATTATTAGCCTAGGCCAGTGGTGGCGAACCTATGGCACAAGTGCCAGAGGCGGCACTCAGAGCCCTCTCTGTGGGCACGCGCGCCGTTGCCCCAGCAGAGTTCGCCAGAGTAGCGAGCACGTGGTGTTTGGAAGCGACAGGGCAGGAAGTGAGCGAGCAATCAGCGTTGGCCCCCCAGGGATGCCCCGGAGATGGCGAGGGACTGGCCCTGGCCACGCTCATCCAGTCTGCCATGACCACTGCAGCCACGCCCACCCAGTGGGCCACTCCCCCCGCCTCCGAGGGCACCACAATGCTGATGCAGCCCTGGCACTTTGCGATAAATAAGTGGGTTTTGGGTTGCAATTTGGGCACTCGGTCTCTAAAAGGTTCGCCATCACTGGCCTAGGCATTTTATAAAAATTAATAGATACCAAAAAGGAATGGTTTGAATACATTCTGCATTCTGCACTAATTTATTTCTTGTAAGTTGCAATTTCCCCTTTCTTGTGATTAGAAAAAAAAATGGAAAGAGATGCTCATAAATCTCAGTGTATACATTTGCTTATTTGAGTGGGGGAGTGAATTATAAATAAATTATGAACATCAAGGCACTGGTGTAAAGACGGATGAAAGTCTAGCTATCCTTTCAATATAATTAAATGCAGTTCTGGCCCAGACCCCTGTATGAATACATAAATTCCAGTTGCACGAAGAAAACAAAACTCGGCTTCTAAACATGAATCCAATTATACCAAATATACCCTAATTATTCCAACCCCAAAGGATGTGTGTGTTTTCTTAAGTAGCCTTCTTTTCAGTTTTCAGATCATTTGCAATTTGAGGAAGTTTCACAGAAAAGCATTTACAAGCTGAGTATCTTTTACAAGTCTTCAGTTTAATTACCTCTGAAAGAGAGGGGAAGAATCTGGTGGGGCTTCAATAACAGAAGAAGGAATCACTCAACTTCACTGGAACTATGGAGGATTCAGGATATGGGGGTAGGGATATTAAGGGGAAATCCCACTGCCATAGGAGAAGGTTGCTTGATAATTTACAGCTAAGTTGACAAATAAAATGGAAACATTCTTCCTAGTAAACTTCACTGTAATACTTGTTATATGGACTTAACTTGGCTAAATCTTGCAAAAAAAATTAAACTGAGAATAGTTAAATAATTTGCATAGAATAGCAGTTTTATCTGTAACATTCTAGAAATACATAGCTTCTATAAACCAAATATCTATGCATCCACTTTCAAAAATGCGGATGACTATATATTACAATGAGTATACTAACTGCTGTTGCATGACAATATTTCACTCTACTGAACAGAAGCCTTAGTTGGGAAATCAAGAATGAGGTGACCTAGAAATGTAGTAAACACAGCCATAAATATCTTCAGCATCATTCCCAAGGCTGCCATCGATGGTTTGATGCAAATAGCCATAGCTATTTCAGTGGCTGCTTCCTCTCCATGCAGCTTGCATGGGCTGTGATATGAGAAGAACAAGTTAATCCAGTGATGGCGAACCTATGGCATGCATGTCAAAGGTGACATGCCACAATATTTTGGGTGCCAAATTTCACCAAAACCTGACAACTATTCTCGAAAGGATATCCTATGTTTTTCAGAAACTGCAGAAAGAGTTGTGCAAGAATGGGGTGTGCTCTTGCTCAGCTTCCAGGCCCTTTGGAAGTTGCAGGAGAGAACCATGCTTTTATGCAGCCTCCAGAGCCTCACAAAAGCTGCAGAGGCAATGGAAGATCATTCTACAAAGCTGTTTCAAAAACCAAGGCCTTGTGGACCTGGAGCAGGGACCTCTCAAGAGTAAGAGCATACCACCTGAAGGTAAGTAGTGTGTGGCAGATCCTGGGGAGCACTGGAATGTTGAGGCAAGGTTCATGAGCCTCGGGGAATGACACAAAGTGGCCTTTTTGAGTGGCAATGGTGACCCTAGGGCTGAGGTCAAGGCCTGGGCAGGGTACAATCTACCTCTGTTCAAGGTAGATGTGGGGAAGATTGAGAATTGTTTTGCTTTTGTTCGAGGAGTGGGTTGACATGCCAGCATAGTCAATTTAGGCATTTTCTGAATTTTGGACAGGTCAAGCCCAGAGTGCCATCACTGAGTTACTGTCTTTGTTTTAATCCTGATTGCCTTTCCTCTAAATCAGTATTTTTCAAACTTGGCAACTTTAAAATCTGTAGACTGTAGTTCTAGGAATTCCCTATGATATAATGTAAACATTTATGGTAATAATGGTTCAGCATGATGGTTTGATTTTCATTTCTAAATGGCTAAATTTGATGTTTAAAAATCTGAAAAACCCACATGGATAGGAGGTTGATATTCTTCCTCAAATAAAACTGAAGGAAAAGGCCAGCCTTTAAACATGAATGCATTCTCTGGTATCTTCGCATGATAACATATATTCTGAAAAGGACCATCATAATTTAAAAACCACGTTACCTTCAATTTATTTGGTGCCTTTTGCAGCATTAGAAGCTTTTGCTTCTGTTCCTCATTAGGTTTGACCCAATTCATCTCTAGCTCCTGTACAACCTTTTTTGGAAAAAAAACCAAAACAAAATATATAAGCAAGTAAATGTTAGACTAGAATACATATGTTTACTTTCTGTAGGCTAGTAGCAGGATAGAGTTGAAAAACTGTGTTAATTCACAAATAAATAAATAAATCATAGGTCATTTCATCTCAAAATTTGCCTGGCAATTTTCAAAAAGACATGCTTCTTCTTAAGCATACCTGCATGTAAAGTAAGTTCACCGAAGTTCTACAGTCCATTAACACTTTATCTAAAGAAGGATCCATATACCTGCCCAATAATGTACAAGGAAAGAGAAGCCATTAAACCAGTGGCATACATGCAAAGAGAAATGTCACCAAAATATTGTAGGTAAAAAAACAAACCATAAACTGAATTTAAGCAACCAGTTCACACTTTTTATTGCATGTTATGATCGTGCTCGATACTACATGTATGATACATTCCTTAAAATCATTTTGTATTTTTGGCTTTATGTATGTGCCAAAAGCACCACAGATATACATAAATCGTATGGAGAAGAACAAGCTTATTTTGTTCTTGTTTTTATTTATCAGACTGATGAGTCTATTGCATATTCAATAGATAAATCTATTCTATATTCCATTATGATACTATGTTTACAGAATTAGTGAAAAAACTCATTAGGTGCTGGAGAAAAAAAAATGTAACTGGCCACATATCTTTCAATGTTCTTTAATTCTTATGAAAAAGGCTCCACCAGGGTCTTTACCAGATTTTCCAACCATGGACTTTAATGGACAATACAAACATAGGGTGGAAATTAGATTCTAATGGACAATTTGGATTTGATTTCTACTTCAGATATGCTGTCCAATAATATTTCTGATACATTGACTGATATGACAATTCTGAACTTTTGGGAATTTTGAATGTACCGCTTTCAATGCATTTGGAAAGTGCCAAATTACTATCCCACAAGCTGTAATATACATGGAACTGATATTATGATTTTTCCCCTCCAGCACACTGGTATTTTTTAAATATTTCTTGCTAATTTCACTTCTGCTTCCTGCTCACCATTTTCTGATCCCAATCTTACAAGCTGATTCTTTCGCACTCAGGAGACTCACATAAGGAAGTTCAAATTCTGCTAGTTTTTTCAACACTGGAGGGGGATGGGTAAGAAGAAAGGGGGAAAAAAACATTTTGATTTTTTTAATGTTATTACAAAGAAATACATTTATATCTAAATGTAGTGCTAATTAAACACAAGATTGGTGGTGCTAAATATTCTGTGTATGTGCCACAAGTTGCAGACTTTTGTGACTTTTATAAATTATGCAAACCTGCTGATCATAGGAAGAAACAAGAGCAATTTAAATAATGGTTTTCACTTACTCATATATGTGTTTATTTCCTGTTTATTCACTTCTCCTGTCGAGATTCTAACATACTAGCAGACTTTCCCCATTTACTTTCAAATGTGTCTTCCTAGTCATAAGTGTTAGCAATAGGTGTTATATTGGGAGCAGGGAACCTGGAGTTTTTTCATATCCCCTGTGTGTTTGTTTGATCTGCCGGCGTGGTGGGATGGGGAAAATGAATGTATTTGAATTTTTTTTTGCACTATATATAGGTTGAAAGATGCTGGATGAACTTTCTGCAGGTGGAGCTTAAGCATAACCAATTTGCCACTCTCTGGAAAATGGATGTTTTGTTGTGTTTCGTATAATTAAAGGTATGGTTTTGTATTTGGGGCCCAGATGCCACCTGCCTTGTGCTTAGTCTTCAGTAACTAAATATGCCACTTAAAAAAAATGTAAATTGTGGTCATGTGACTGCAAGATACTGCAAACTGCCCTAAATTCAAGCTAGTTACCAAAGGCTTCAAATGCAATGTCATGACCAAAGGGGTGGGTGGGGGCAATGTTGGCTCTTTGAATCTGGATTGGGGAGCACTGCTGGCTGTGGAATTCTGGGAGCTGAAGTCTACATGCCTTAAAATTGTCAAGGTTGAGAAACACTGAGCTATGGTATTAAGTAAGGACTGCCTGTATACAGATGGCATGCAACATGAAAGTAATGTGTGTTACACAAATGATTTCTTACTGGATATTTGTCCATTGTTGTGATCTTGAATAAGAAATAAGCTGAAGTATTGTATTAGCTCCCTAGAAAGTTCAATCTTGTATGAGATCACCTGGAGGAAAACAAAAGATGCATTTTCTCCTTAAACTGTTGAGTTAGTTATCAAATTAACTGTTTTAAGTTCCATAGCTGTTTTGTTTAAAAACTTAGTGAGAAACTCTTGCCTCTGCTGACTGGGTGTGGGTATCTTTACAAATTCTCTCCTGCAGGAAATATGAATGCAAAACATTTTTTTTCTCCCAAGTCTTTTTCAGATAGTGGGATAAAATATTTTAAATAAATTTTAAATTTTTTTAAAAACCTTCCCAAGTGCTCTCTGGTGAAGTGCTCTAAGTATTGTCATGATAAATAAGCACTTTGTTGACTGGCCTATCTCTTTAGGTAGTCACAACACACCCTGGCCTGAGAAAATAAGTTGAATCCTAAACCAGTTTGGGTTGGCTTGTGTCTTAGCACTCAATCACTATGGTTTGTACACTCAATCACTATGGGTGTCTGCAGGGCATGGTCTATAAAGACAAGGTGGTGGCCACAGCAATGCAACTGAAACTCCACCCGTTTTTGTATTACCTTTTAAACCATATCCTGAGGATAGCTCTGCACAGTAATTTCAGAGTATGCTGCGCAAACCATACTGGCTGGGTTTTAAAATTTATGGATTATTCAATAAACCAATAAACCACAATTAAGAAACCCTCACTTTGTGTGATGTGTAAGCCCATTTGCTGTTTTATGAGGCATCTGTAACAATATATTTCAAAAATGGGAAGGCTGCTAATTATGCTTGGACACACTTCATATGAGATGCTGCCAGATCAATGTGTATATATTACTTGCCTCTAGCACTCTTTCAGCAGTGTCTGATGTCTGAATATCAATCCTGAGATACCTTCCATCAGGAAGATAAACATCCAAAAACGCTTGTTGGGTTTGGATTTTAAATGTTTCCTGCAAGACATGAAAGCTTAATGTTGAAGGCATTGATGGGTGGTCTCATAAGTATGCTGAAAACATGGCTTTATTTCAAGAAAAAGTATTTTAGTGGTAGACTAGGGGGAAGGTAAAGGAATCATTAAGCTTATATCACTTTTTCCAAGTAACCAATCATTTTTCTGAATTTATAATGTTCAGGCAAAAACTAGATATTTTACAGAGGGGAACAAAAGGTGTAATAAACTTGTTCATCAATTTATTGCTAATAAAGTTTCTAGACAATCTATAAAATACCTTATAAAAGAATATACTAGGATATCAGAACATTTCCACTACATTCATTTGATAATTATTATATTATCATATATAATATGCTATATATTTCAAATTATGGATTGTTGTACAAATGGCATTTATGCTTTGATAAAATTTATTATTGTTCCATATATCAGCTTTCCTATTGAAAAAATGACATGCAGAAATGTATGCTAGTGGACCCAGAAAGAGAGTCTTTTCTGCTGTGTATCTGCCCTGTGAAATGACAACCCCTCCTCCAAAATTGAGCCCGACCCTCCCAATGTTTAGGAAGACCCCGAAGATAAGGTTCTGCTGCAGGGCCTGTGGGTGCAGCCATGGTAGGAAGCCATTACAATGGCTTTACTCAGTTGATGTAGATGGAATTCTGCTGCTGATCACTATTTTCTGTTTTGAAATTGATTACGGACAGTTTTTATGTTTGTATATTGATTTTTTAAATTGGTTTTATTGGTTTGTTTTTAGCTGTGGTGAACTGCCCAGAGTGAGATGGGTGGCCATGGGCAGCCATGCAAATCAAATTTATAACAAAGAAACATTGGACCACCAAGTTAGCTGCTGCAAGGTTGCACAGGCTGACCAGAAACAAAGCGTGACAATGACAAAGTAGCAATAATGATGCATTGGAGGATCTGCAGAAAATCCCATTTGACTGCAAACAAGAACTGGGGGAGGGAAATCACAAAATAGACAAAATAATAGAAAACAAAGAAGCTAAAGTGCTCTAGGATTTTAGAATTCAAACAAACAAGCACCTGCCAAACATTTCAGACTAACAACTGTTGATAAGAAAGACAAAAAAAGTCTGCAGATGTGCCTGGAAAAAGCAGGACAGAAGAAAAAGAACTGGAGAAAATCACAAAATACTGAGACCTGCAAATAGTGGTAAAAGAAAGCAAAAATAGTACCAATACTAATAGGCATCTTGGGTGCAATAAAACTGGAGCATCATTCAAACACCATTGGCATTACAAAATCACCATCAGTCAACTGCAAGGGGCAGCTTTATTTGGAACAGCTTATATTCTGCCACGATACCTTAAAAACCATCCAACAAGAATATCTGCTTATCCCAGGTCCTTGGGAGGGACTTGATAGGTAAATAAAAATGCCAAATCCTGTCTAAATATCTGATTGACTGTGTGACTAATCATAATAATAGCAACAACCTACATCAGTCCACATCAGTCTCAACTAGCCAAAAGACATAGTGAAAAGAATATGTTAGCTGGGCACACAATTTCACTAACACACAAGGAGAAAACATGCAAATGTTAAATTATAAGTCTTGGCCAACGCTTTTGGGAAATAATGTGGCAAATTTGATAATTAAAATACTTGAGATATTCATCAACTGCTTAATTAAAAGTTAGCAATATTGAATGTTATATCATTTGCAGACCATTTCCCAGGACTAATCATGAAGTTTAATTTTATTTGTTTAGACTGAAATAGAATAAGAATATTTGTTTGCCATATTCATTATATCCCAGCAATTTGATTGTGCTGTCACTAATTATAGCATCAGGAATGCTTACTATGCTTATTTTATAGAGCAATCCTATGATGCAGTGCTCTGGGTGAAAAGAGAAACAGAGGCTCCCATTAAACTATTGGAACAATCCTTATATTATTTACAAATGTACCAAGACTTTAAAGGGAAACAGTTTAAAATGACCTGAAAGTGGCAAGACAATATCCCTAGAAAAAATGGCCAGATCCCATTAATCAGAGATTATGCCAGTGATATGCCAACCACATGCCCACATGACAGGCGATAAATTACAGGTTGGCAGTCCTTTTATGCTTCTCAACTCATATGAAAAGACAGAAAAGAGAAAACACTGCAAACCAAACCACATGGATATTTTCTTAGGAAGAAATTTACAGAGGATCTACAGCAGTGGTTCTCAACCTTTTTAATGCTGCGACCCCAACCGGTCGTAAGTCGAGGACTAAACCGGTCGTAAGTCGAGGACTACCCAACCGGTTGTAAGTCGAGGACTTTCCCTGCCCGGGAGTGCCGGGCATGTGTGGTTCCGCCCCCTGCGCCAGCCGAGGCGTAGCTGGCAAGCGGCAGAGACGGAGCAGGCTGACCACCAGCTGGCCCAGCCCAAGGGAGGTAAGGCACCCACCGGAAAAGGGGGAAAAAATGGTGGACAAAAAAAATGGCGGACAGCCTTGCTTGGCGACCCCCATGAAATGGTCGATCGACCCCAAATGGGGTCCCGACCCACAGGTTGAGAACCACTGATCTACAGAGAATGCAGGAAGCCCTCCTTGAAAGCACAAAAGGGGGAAATTATTTTGACAAATGAAGAGTTTCAGCTATAAGCATCCATAGGAGAAGATTCCTACATCTTCATTAGGGGAGAAGGAGAACGAGTTGTATACACTTTCTGCATGCATGCGTAATAGGTGTAAACATTCAGCCCGGAATTACAGTCGTAAATCTCGTACTGGTTATTAAGGTCACGTGTAACCGTGACCGATTTGATGACCTTTTTTTTGCAGGGGTCGTTAAGCCAATATCATGGTCGTTTAGTGAATGCATTTTAGCCCGTTGGAAGTAAACACCAGTTTGTGGCAAAAAAATATTGTAAATTGCGATCACACGATGAGATGCTGCAAACAGGTTGTAAATGTGGGCTGGTTGCTAAGCACTCAAAATGTGACCGTGATGGGGAAGCATCTCTCAGAACTTGGAAATCAGGTTGTAAATAGCTCTGGAGAGGTGCGTCATAAATTTGAATGGTCACTAAGTGTCACTACACCAGTAGTGTAGGAAAAGACATTGGCAATATTATGTTCTTATGGCTCTGATAGAGAAGCATGAACTAGACCAGGGGTAGGCAACCTTGGCTCTTTGATGACGCGTGGACTTCAACTCCCAGAATTCCTGAGTCAGCTATAGCTGACTCAGGAATTCTGGGAGTTGAAGTCCACGCGTCATCAAAGAGCCAAGGTTGCCTACCCCTGAACTAGACCTTACTGGCAGAAGGCCTTTTTTAAAATTTTCACTATTGACTTTACTCTAAAGATCCACCGTTGATCCAGGATGTGATTTACACACTAGAAGAGCAGAAGTGTTTCCTCTGTACTGGCACAATCTCTGCCCCATTTGAATCATCTCCTTTTAGTGGGGAAACTGGCAAACCATCCAAACGTAACAAGCAAAGCTACTGGGTATTCCAAAATGATGCATCAGTTAACATAGCAGCATAATTATATCATGTATGTAAGTATGTATTTATATATATATATTTTCCAGCAAGTATTGCAGGCCCAATTGGGAAAAGAAAGCTCAGGACCATGTAAGTTGGAAACATGCGGAAGATGCCTTCATCCTGCAGTGGATAGACCAGCGGTTCTCAACCTATGGGTCGTGACCCCATTTGGGGTCGATCGACCATTTCACGGGGGTCGCCAAGCAAGGCTGTCCGCCATTTTTCCCCCCTTTTCCGGCGGATGCCTTACCTCCCTTGGGCTGGGTCAGCTGGTGGTCGGCCTGCTCCGTCTCTGCCGCTTGCCAGCTACGCCTCGGCCGGCGCAGGGGGCGGAACCACGCATGCGCGGCGCTCCCGGGCAGGGAAAGTCCTCGACTTACGACCGGTTGGGTAGTCCTCGACTTACGACCGGTTTAGTCCTCGACTTACGACCGGTTTAGTCCTCGACTTACGACCGGTTGGGGGGCGCGGCATTAAAAAGGTTGAGAACCACTGGGATAGACAGTGGCTAAAATGATGATGATATATGTGTATGTGTGTATATATGTGTAATTAAACTTTGGAATTTATGAGTTGTGCTGCTGACTACCAGTGTGACTGCTTCTGAAAAAAAAAAAAGACTTGGACTAATTCTTGGAAGTAATGGTTATCAATGGCTATTAACCTTGATGGTTGGTATGATGGACTCTGAAGGTCAACCAGTAGGAGACTAGGGGACTTTCAGTTTTTGGCCACTCTGAGAGAACAGAGTGTTGGACTAGAGGGGGGTCCAATCCAGCAGGACACTGCTTATGGTTTTATATAGCAGGGGCCTCCATCAAATTCTATTGCTTGGAAAAGAAATTACTGAATGTCCCATAAAGAGGTTGACACACTTCTTTCAACTTCTCAGCCATGGGGAAATCAGAAACAAGAATGCTACAACAATGCCTTCAAGTATGTATCAGGTGGTAAGTGACACCGCTCGGGTAACATAAAGGAGATGTTGACATTTTTACGTCAACACACCTCTCACCTCTTGTCCTGCCACAAGTCCAAAATATTTACTTTAATTTAATGCCAGATCTCAAGAAGCTTATCATACTTTAATGAAGCTTTCAAACTGTTCCCTAAGAGACCAAAAAGATATCAGGTCTTTTACAGCAAAACCTTCCTCCGGTCAACTGAATCCAAGAAAAAAAAAACCATGGTACATTCTAATAAAGGACATTATGAAACTGAAAACCTCACGTGTTAGTGTTTATTTTTAAAATCCCTGTGTTTGAGCTGCTTTAAAAGTAGCAATTTATCGCTGAGTGTATAGCTCTTATTTTTAGCCTGGAATAAGGTTAAAATGGTTAATTTTAAGAATAACTTCCAAAAGATAAAGCAGTTTGAATTCAATACCTGCCATGTACAGAGTATACAGTAGAAGAAAGTAATTAAGAACAGCTCACAGCTGAACACAGAGGTAGTCCTTGACTTACGTTTGGTTACTTACCAACTGAAGTTATGATTGACCCCAAAAACATACTTATGACTCAAATTAGTTCAATTCCCCAGCTCCCCCATCATGTGATCATATCTTGAGCACTCAGCAACCGGCTCACACTTATGTTCATATGCGGTGTCCTGCAGTCGCATGCCCACAGCTTATTATTAATTATTTTTTGCCAGAAACTAGCATTTACTTTTGGTTTCTCTCAAACAATGCCCACTGTAGATAATGAGTTCACTTAACAACCACAGATGACCCTGGTGATTCATTTAATGACCACTCCAAAAAATGTAGCAAAATCAAGTTGGTCACACGATGACCCACTTAACAATTTATTACTATTTATTAGCACAATTTATTACTGTAATTCCAGGATCAATACCAGTAATAAATTAAGGATTACATATACTAATGCACACAAAATGCTGCCTGACTGTTGCTGTGGGTGGAGACAAGACGCTGGACAAAAAGAACAGAGGAACAGAAAATGGCTGGCTGATATACTGAACACCAGTATTCGATATTTAAATATTTTATTATAGACCTTAGTAACAACAAACTAGCTTCTAGTCTATAAGGACAAGAGCACAAGTAACTGTCCTTCTCTTACCACTTTTCTTTGAAACAAAAAAAACTTACCTGCTGTAATTTCCTAAAGAAACTAATAAAGACATCGCTGTTTGTAACACTTGGGTCAACGGAAACTGCAATAGAAGAAATTGCAATAGAATAGAAAATATATCTTAAAATATTCCACAGATGATCGACAGAGAAAAAAATATGCATAATTTACATAAAATAATTAAAGTTTTGATAAAGGCATATATAACTCAAAGAAAGTTTAGGATTTTTAAAAATGAAGTTTAATATAGATTAATGCTTAATCTTGAGAAATCAGATTCAGTTTAGAATACTTGTACAAGGTGAATTCTCTGCGCTTTTTTTTCCAGACTGGAGGTTCTTCTGAGGTCAGAACTTCCACTCCAAATATCACTGGATTCCCCATTCAACCACAGCATTTTCTGAGAATCCCAAAACCTCATGAAAGACTGTTCAAAAAACCCAGTGAGCTCCAGTAGGAAGGATCTGGTGCAGAATTCCTGGCCCTTAAGAACTGCACTAAATGCATCCCACTATATCTGCTGATAAATATCCTTTAAAGTCCAAGTCACCTAAAACATCTTTTTCTGCACAATTTCTTCCAACCCCTTTCTAGGTTTATGAAATCATAGCATGCCCAATTCAGTTATTTGTTTGAACGCTCATTAAAAATCAGTTGCCAAAGTAGTATTTGGTAATACCATTCTGTAGATATTGTTCTAGCTGCGTTCTCCTTTCATCAGCCATTGACTTTGTCATTGCAAGGTAAAATTTTGGAGGAAACGAAGGCATTCCTTTTCCAAAGACTCGTCTTAGCTGAAAAGATAAATAATCTTTAAATGGTACTAATCTGTTAGCAAACATCAAGTATTTATTACTTGAAGATGTGCATTAATAAATTCCCAAAGATTACTTCCTTTAAGGATATTGGCCTTCATAACAGATCTGAATTGGCCTGTTCTTATGTTACCAATAGAAGAGAATATAGGCAACTCAGTGTTGAATTGTGCAGTTCTTGATACTCTCTGAATTAGGTTGCTTGTTTGCACAATCATTACTTAGTCATTACCCAACTAGGTAACAACATCAGTATGGAGTTTGCTCTCTGGTTACAGTATATACTGTACAGTAGCTTGGTCTGACAGTGTTGGTGTGGGCATGTTTCTCCTTGTTAATTCCTTGATTAGAGTATTCTTTTTCTGATAGATTGCTTGGCATTAATACCTGCCTTTAATTCTCTGGGTGTTGATTGCTGGAGAGAATGCATTCTGGTCTGTTTCCTTCTTAGTTTTTTTATTGCTCTTGAATGTTGTATAAAGGTAGCTTATCTTGAGTGTCAAATTTCCAGGAATTCCTCAGCATTTCTGGATTTAGCTTGAATTTCACAGATTCCTATTTGAAACTATGGTTTTGTCTGTTCATGTGTTGTGAATTTATGGACTTTTAATTGTGTCTTAACTGCTAGTTGGTGTACATCAATGTGCTTTGCTAATCTTCTACCTGTCTGTCCTACATAGTGGCTTTGCAATTCTAAAGTCTTTAAGATCTGATCTGATGTCCTGGCAAGAGAGGCTAATAGGTTTATAATGCTTTCAATGACACTACCTATTTGATATTGTAAAAACATCATCTACTGATATAAAATATTTCAATGATGCAGCAGATAATTAGTTATATAAAAGAAAAATCACTAATGCTATTTGTGACACTATACATAGGCAAAATTAAAATGTACTGTATATAGATATTTTTGGAAACCTAGATTGAGCAGAATAAAACCAAACTGAGTGCAAGATTTAAGAAAAGTCTCAGTTTATAAAAAGAATAACAAATACTATCAGGATGAGATATAGCAATTAAAACTTACCAAAAGGTAAAACTATTTTCTATTAAAAAATAATAATTTTGGAGCAAACCCATATTGCTATGGTCCTTATATGCATGTAGTGGTGTAAGTAGTGTTCCCATATTTCAAGGGCTGCCACAAAGAGGGGGAAGGGTCAACTTATTTTCCAAAGCACCAGAAAGCAAGACAAGAAACAATGAATGGAAACTAATCAAGGAGAGAAGCAAAATCTACTGTAGAATTAAGAAACATTTCCTAACAGTGAAAGCAATTAACCAGTGGAACGCCTCCAGAAGTTGTAGGTGCTCTATCACTGGAAGCTTTTAAGGAGAGACAGGACAGTCACTTGTCTGGAATGGTTTAGAGCAGGGGTGTCAAACTGCCGGCCCGTGGGCTGGTTTCATCATACCAGAGCCGCGCCCACCCCATTGCCGGCAATGGCAAAAAAGCTCTGATACGCCGCACGACGTCACATGACGTCGCAAGTTTGACATGCCTGGTTTAGAGTTTGCTGCTTGAGCAGGTGGTTGGACTAGAAGACCTCCAAGGTCCCTTCCAACTCTGTTATTCTCTGTTATTCTCTATGAATACTATGTATACTCATTGAAAAATATCATTTTATTCTTCTCTCTCTCTTTCCCTTGCACAATTGTTCAATTTTAAGAGATTCTCTAGTGGAGAAGTTCAAGAAAGTCAAGAAATTGGCCATTAACATACAACTGAAGTCTGGGTCCTTTTTACATGTAGCTCACTGTATGAAAAGAAAATGGGTCTTTCATTGCATTCTTACAACTGCAATTTTGACTTTTTTGATCTGCTTCACAGATACACAATTTGGTGAAAGGACAAAGAAACTTTTCTTTCTCTAGCTGATATTCTTATTTCCATAATTTCATTGGAATAATTAAAGGTTCAATAACACTGGTATTATTTACACTAAAGACCTGTTTTCTGAACATAGTTTTGATATGTATGGTCCTCACTTCTTTCATGGAAAGCCCCAGTTCTGAAAATACCCTAAGGGAATATTATCCAAAGGCAAAGTGGAGAGCCTCTACTGATGTGTGTATGTCCCTGCACACACACAAAGTTTCATGCAGCAATAAACTGCTAATGTGTGAACATTTCTTTCATGTACAAAGCTAGAAAGATGTCAAACATGGTGCAAAATTTAAGCCTGAACTGTGTCAATGACCCTAGGGCCTAGGCAAACAAACCAATCATCAATGTTATAAAAGCACCATTTCTCTTGTGGCTCTCTGATAGACAATAAAAAAAACCTCCAAGAATAGTGATTGGATGAGAAAAAAAATAAAGGGAATGAATTCTTCATCTTACCTGTTCATTCCAGCGATGCAACTGACTGTAACGTAACTTGCAGAAAAGGAAGCCCTCCAGATATACAGAATACAGCTGAAAATACACAGTGTCTAAATAAATCCTTTCAAGATTGTTAACAGAACTCACCACTTGCTATCAGTTGTGTTCAACCTTGCATTCCTACTGGCCAAGAAAGAGGAACCTCATTCCTGTGGGCCAAAATTGACCCTGGCATGCCCCAAGTCACAGTGGCAGCCACCATCACACTAGGTGTGAACAAAAGGGTGGAGTTTTGATTGCATCATTGTGGTCATCATCTTGACTTTTCTTACACACACACACACACACACACAGTGCTTTTTTTCTTTAAAAAAAGGTGCCGGAACTAACACACATCATACAACCTGCCTTGCCTACCCTACAAGGTTCCATCCAAAAAAGGTGCGTTCTGGGCGTTCTGTGAGAAAAAAAGCCCTGCACACACACATCATGCATACCTTTGCACACAGATGTGTTATAGCTTGACCATCTTTTTATTCAGGAGGACTGGATCTTGAGACTAGGTCAGACTTTCTCAACTTCAATGACTTTAAGACAGGCAGACTTCAATTCCCAGAATTCCCCACCCAGTATTTTAAGTTGCCAAGATTGAGAAACGCCCGGACTAGTTCCATTCCAGAAAAGATACCCAGTACTTCAGTCTGGAATATTCTCAAGAAATAAATGTTAAAATATATCCCACCCTGCCGAGGAAATTAAAAGGGAGCTTGTGAATTTTCGCAGATCGCCTGATAGGAGTGATACAAGCACAGCACAAGAACACTCGTCTTTTCTCTTTTTGTTCCCACACTTCCGTTGCGACTTTTAGTACCTATTCCAGCGTTCATTCCCATTTCTGTCATAAACTTATTTATACGTGTTATTTCCTCGGCGGCTTTGAGCGCTGGCCAAGTTGGTGAAGTTACAAGTCAAACCAAATCAAAACTAGCCTTCCTTTCTCCCCCCCCTCCCCTCCCCTCCGGTCCCTCTCGAAATCTCCTTGTGGTCTCCCCTTTCCTCCCTTCCTCTCAAGCCCCCTCACAGACGCTTCTCCTCTCAGGCGCAGAGACGCGCATCCAGGCCAGCCAGCCAGCCAGCCCGACCGCCTTGCTCTCCCGCTCAGGGAAGGCTTTACCCCCGGCAACCACGCTCCCACGCCGCCCAGCCCACACTTCGCGCGGGCGCTAGCTGCGCTCCCGCCCCGCAGAACCATCTTTGCTCTCCTTTCTTCTTTTCCTTTCGGGGCTGCAGGAATGGGTGGGGCGCGCTCACTCTCCGGATCGCCGCCACTGTCTGAATCCCTTTCCAGGCCGCCAGCCGCTGCCCAACTGTTGATCCTCCAACCCCCCCTCCCACCACCCCCTTTAAAGGGGACCGTCGGCCATCAAATCCACCTGCTGATGCGCCCCCCCCTCCGCCTCGCTCCGTCCCTCCCCACCCGGCGCACTCCCGCTTCCCTCCGCCTCTTCTCGCCTGGATGAGGCAACTGGGGGCCGAGGGCACGGTTCCCCCCCCCCCGCGTGGGGCATCGACCGCGGAGCGCCCGAGGAGCCGAGCCTGGCTGGCGCTGGAGCACCTGGCAAGGTCTGGCGCTGCCCTTCCCGCCTCCCCTCGGGGTCGGGATCCACCCCGCCTTCCCTCCCCGTTCAAGGGAAAGCTACTCCACCACGTAGCGGCCGCCAAACTTCTCCAGCAGCTCTTCGGAGAGAGGGATGCTGAAGTGCATCTTCATGGCGCGGCCGGCTGGCCGCCCGCCCGCCCGGAGGGGAGTCGGTGGAGCCGTCTGGCGGGGCCGAGGAGGTGGAGCAGGGCGGCCGCGGGAGGATTTGTTTGCTCCACACGTGACGGAGGAGGGGCGCGGTTGCCTCCCCCCCCCCCACCCCGGCAGGGGAGGAGCGAGGCGGAGCGGCGGCAGGTGGAGGTGACTCTGCGGAGCGCGGGGTTGCCTCGCTTAACGCGGTACCGGAGGAGGGAGGAGCGTCAGCAGTGGCCCCCGAGCCGCGGTGGAGCTTCGAGTAAGCTAATGGGGTCAGCTAAAGAGAAATCGCTTTGTATTCGATTCTTATGTTTAAGGGCGGCCGCTTGAACCCCCCTCCTGTGTTTATGGTGACTCTTAGCTCTGCTCTTGCAAAGCCTGCATTTCCTAAAATGACGAATTATCATACAATTAAAGATCAGTGGTCCCAGGGCCACCTTTCATATTAAGTTCATAACATCTCAGATTTGATTCAAAGGCTTGCCTCACCACAATAATTTAAGTCAGTGGTTCTCAACCTGTGGGTCGGGACCCCATTTGGGGTCGATCGACCATTTCATGGGGGTTGCCAAGCAAGGCTGTCCGCCATTTTCCCCCCCCCTTTTCCGGTGGGTGCCTTACCTCCCTTGGGCTGGGCCAGCTGGTGGTCGGCCTGCTCCGTCTCTGCCGCTTGCCAGCTACACCTCGGCCGGCGCAGGGGACGGAACCACGCATGCCCGGCACTCCCGGGCAGGGAAAGTCCTCGACTTATGACCAGTTGGGTAGTCCTCGACTTACGACCGGTTTAGTCCTCGACTTACGACCAGTTTAGTCCTCAACTTACGACCGGTTTAGTCCTCGACTTATGACCGGTTGGGGTCGCGGCATTAAAAAGGTTGAGAACCACTGATTTAAGTGGTGATTTTGTGCTGATGAAAGTCAATATATAATAATCTGGCTTTGTGTTGAGAGATGGTGTGTCCTTGCAAGTATCAAGGGCCGTCTTTAAGGACTCCTAAAGAGAACTTCATAGGTCACAAGCAGTGCTCTGAATTTTACAGAGAAGCTACTCAAAGCCAGGGTAGCATCTGTAGCACTGATTTTATACGAAAGGAGTAACTCTCACCTGCCAACAGACAGGCTGCTGCATTCTCCATCAGTGCCAGCGTCGGGGTCTTTCTTTAAAGCAGACCCAGGTAAAATGCATTGCAGTAGCTGATGTGGGAGATAGTAAGGGCATAGTATGGATAATCATTGCCCAGGCAATATGCTTCAGAAGGGGCTACAACAAGAAACAACTGCACTGGGGGAAAATCCCCCTAACCATAGCTTCAAATGCCTGTTCAGGAGGAACGCTGGGCTGCAAACCTGTTTCTTTGGGAAAACTGCCTCCCCATATGGAAACATGACTGGAACAGGAGAATTGCTAGATGTTTTCTGAATAAATAACACACTTGCAAGATTCAATCCCAGCTTGTTTCTTCCCATTCCAGTTCTGTCACAGCCTCCACATCCTGAGTTGGGACTTTAACTACAGGTCACCCAGAGTGGTGATGTATTATTGAGTGTCACTAATATACTGATGATGTTGTATCCCAAACTGGCAATGGCCTCCAAGGGCTTCGTTGGTCATACTAAACCAGTGGTCTTCAAACTTGGCCCTTTTATGACTTGTGGACTTCAAGTCCCAGAATTCCTCAGCCAGGCATGCTGGCTAAGGAATTCTGGGAGTTGAAGTCCACAAGTCATAAAAGGGCCAAGTTTGAAGACCCTTGTATTAAACCCTCTGAGCCTCTTGAGCAGCAGCAGTTCTCTAGTAAATACTATCTACTCAGGAAGAATTAGAACTATGTAGATGAGGCCCTTTGGCTCCCAGTTCTCAAAATGGGGCCAGAAGGATAACATGGACTGATGGCAGTGGAGGCCACTGAGAGAACTAACAGTAGCTAGGATTATATCCTGGACCTTCTTCCTAGCTGATGTCTGTTTATGCACAATCTACAAGAGAATGCGAGAACACCACAAAAGCATTCTTTAAATATAATTCAGTGGTCTGGAAGTATAGAACAAAAAGGAACCAGAGTCACAATGTAAGTGGGTTAATAGCCTGAAAACAAATGCTGGTACTTGTTATTGAATACAACATAAAAAGCAGCACGATGGTTTGCAGCATAGGTCCTTCACAACAGAGATTAAAAGACAAAAGAAAGATGTGTATGCCCTCATTCATAAAAGGCAGATCTACCGCAGACCTAGATTTATGTCCTTTCACAACAAGGGTTTACATCTTACTTTGATTTATTTTCTTTCATCCGATCCAGTGCTGTCTATAAACAGGTATTCAGGGAGCTTTAACACTGCCTGATGATACTGTCACAAAGAAAAAGATGTGAATACCATAAAACCTATCTCCTGATGTTCTCTCACAAGAGTTTTATGTATATTTTAAAAACATCAGGGAAAATAGAGACTTCATATAACAGCTCCCTCTTTGTGGACTAGTTGCTAGCAATACCATCTCCATTTAGAACCATCTCAACATAAAGAATTGCAAAAAAGTGCCCCCAGTTGTGAAACCTGCCAAGCACTCCAGAAAGATCCTCGGACAATAATACCATAAGCTGCAGAAAGAGCTGGGACAGTGTTTTCAAATTTGACAACTTTTAAGATTCCAAATCCCAGAATTCCCCACTGAGTATGCCGGCTGGGGAATTCTGGGAGTTCACACAGCTTAAAATTGGAAAAACATGGATCTAGGATGCAGCCTAGGCAAGCCAAAAGATTTGACATACTTGATCTACATAATCTATTTATGACAGTATGAAGCTGACCACCTTGTTAATTTTCTTGCCTAACCATGAAAAATCGGAAACTGGCTTGCATTGAGAATTACCTATGTCTGAGGAATCCAGAAAGGCCTTCTTAAGCAGTACTCTAATAAGTGCCTACTTTAAACAATGATATAAACTAGCAAATGAAGGGGAATTAAAATGCTGCTCGTATTCATGTATCATTAGCTGAATTGCGTAGAACAAGCATGGTGGGTCATGGAGGAGAAAAGTAAAATACTTCCTTTTCTTCTACTACTAAATAGAATGTTTGACTGATATAAAACTGAACAGCAAAAAATCTTATGTAAGAACTTAGTTTCTTACCAAATAAATCCAACTGCATGTATAGAACAATGCAAAACCCTTCCAGGTATCATGTTTTATTCTTCTCCAATAGGTCTTAGTTGTTTCTTCAACATCTATCTTTCTTTCAGTCTCTTACATTTGCATCTTAAATCAGGGGTAGGTGTAACATAGATTATGATATTATGATTTATCTTTTCAGACTGACGATAGATTGGTGATTTGCCTTGAAATTTCTGATTTCTGAAATAGGATTATTCTTAGCTGGCCCCAGGTTCCCTCAGTGATCTACCTCAGTTCCTTGAGACCAACAGAGAAACTAGCATGATGGATAGATTGCTTGTGCAGAAAAATGGGACGTTTGTGTGAATTAACAAATGACCACTTGAAGAACCAGATATGGCATTTTATTTTCTGCCTTTGATTTACGTACCTCTCATGTGTAGAACAAGCTGTAATCACTGGAGGTAGAATAAGTAGATTAATGATGATAGCACTGCCAGTCCAAATCTAGTGTAAACATCAGCTTGCAGACTGACAAAGAGACTGACAATCATCAAAGCAAAGAGCAGATGCAGGTTGCCCTTCTTTATAAAAGCAATAGGTGTCCTCTCCTTTCTCGCTACCATCACACCAGGAGAAAATGTCAAGCATTTTGTCATCCTAATTGTGTGTTTATATGTATATGTGTATACACACGCACAAATCTCATTAGAAAATAAAGTACTCTAAAATTGCCTTATAACCATATCCCTCCTTTTAATAAACACTTTTCTGAGAATCTGTCAGAATCATTCCTTGAATTGTTTCCCTGTCTCAGATATGTAAAAGAAAGCCTGACAAATAAGACCAATCTTAGTTTCCAGAAGCTTATGGAGGTCAGAATCTGCGACAAAGTTGCAGCACAAGAGATCTCAAAAGGGTTGTATCCTAAGATGCCACAGCATAAATCACTGAGGATCCTACTCATTGAACCCCAACACTTAAAATGGTAGAAGCTTGTCAAATAGGCCAGTCAAGAAGATAGTAGTAATAACCAAGCATGCTATCAATTTTGGAAGATTACTAAACCAGTTTTCAGGTGCCCATAACAAATCAGTAGACGTTTATTAGAAAGAACAAGCTCTGCCAGGAAAAAAGAGTCAAAGCCTGCTATTTCTTTAGGGAGTGTGAAGATTTTTTTGAGACTGATTGGAAAGAAAAACAGGCAAGAGTTTCCTGGTTTATATTAAAAGAAGGGACAACTTTAGGAAGAAACTGGAAGTGAGATAAAAGCACTATTTTATCCCGGTGGAACACAATGTAAGGCGTATCTTCAAAAAGGTTCACTAACTCATCAAAAACATATTTTCATTTTCAACCAGCAAAGATCAATTGCAGTTAATGTTTCAAATACTTTAACATTAAAGTAGAAAGAATGCTCTAGGACAGTGATGGCGAACCTTTTAGAGACCGAGTGCCCAAACTGCAACCCAAAACCACTTATGTATCGCCTGGTGGGCGTGGCCCACTGGGTGGGCGTGGCCAAGGTGGGCATGGTCACCTCAATGTTGCTCGTGGGGAGGGATGCCTGTGGGGGCTGGGCAGGGTTGGGGGAGATCCAGAGGATCTCTGGCAGGTGGGGCAGTGGGCAGGAAGCTCGTCCTGCACGGTGAGGTGAGGCAGGGCAAGGGTGCCAGTGCTGCGGGAGAAGGCGAGGCAGGGGCCGGGGTGGCTGCGGCCTGACACCATCGGCCCCCGCACACAGGCCAGCGAGTGCATGGGGGCTGACAGTGTCTGTCAGCAGCCACAGCCTGCCGGCCCCTTGACCAGCGCACTCTGGGGCTCCGCAGCCCGTTGCCAGCAGTTCAGAGAAACTGCCTCTCAGCTGGACGGACGGCCAACAGCTGAGGAGGCGATGCAGTGGGTCGTGTCCCGGGAAAAAGAGAGCATGCGAGGCCAGGAGGGAATGAGATGGGGGGGAGGGAAACCAACCATGCTGGGATGCATCCAGCCACGTGGGACCTTGGCGAGTTAGCAGGCGGCTAATTGAAGAGGGACGGTTGCCATCTCCAGAGCATGGCACGCGTGCCCACAGAGAGGGCTCTGAGTGCCGCCTCTGGTACGTTCGCCACCACTGCTCTAGGAAGTAACCAGAAAGTAAAACAGAAGATAAAGTTTCTAAGGTCCTTTGAAGAACCACTTTATAAGCAATTACGAAAAAGACTGTTTAATATTCTATGGGAAAAAGCTGTAATGGTTGAAAGATAAACCTTTGAAGAAAAAATGTAATGGTATGTGGGAATGAACTTGGGAGATAGAAGCCACAAACTAGACAACCATAATGCAAAAGGTATCTTCAGTCCATGGAAGCCAAGGAGACATGGGAAGCAGTTTAGAAGGGACCTTCTCTAGTTTTTCCAGAATAAAAGGAGAGGAATACTTTCCAACTTGCAAGATTCTGTTAATGTGATTTACAATAAAACAAAGAACTAGTATTCACTGAGGTGCTTGTCTGGACTACCTTGAAGGGCTAATGAGGTGAAGTAAATGGCAACAATTTTTGAGTACCACAGAAAGATCCAGCAAAGGGAGAAAGTGGATTGACATTGGGAGAGCATATGAGATTTCTTTCTGATTTCATGGAGCATTGTTGGTTGGGTAAAAGATCTTTCACCTTTAAAATTAATTAAGTTCAACATCTTGCTCATATAGAAGACATTGGTCACTAAACAAACTTAATTAGATGGTGGTATTTAATAAATAACTCAATTAAAGAAGGACACAGGAAGATTTTGCCTAGTTTTTTGCTCTTACAAGAGATCATAATGCTTACCACTTCGACGTTCCTAATAAGTGGGCCATGGCTATTATCCTGTTTCATTTAGTAAACTACCATCCAGTAAACTCCTGGTCACTGTACGTAAACTAGATGCTAGGTAGCTGCGTTGGAAACCTCAAGATTGGCTGGGAGCTTCTGGCTGAGGAATGTGCCTGCTTTAGAACAGGAGAATCTATGGTCCAGGTATTACTGTTATGGCATTTAAAAAAAAAAAAAAGTAAATCCAGAGCAGTTTGTAAATAACATTTGACAACTTTATTAGTGACTGTTGATTATAGAAAAATCTTGTAGGGAAACGTTTGTGGCTTAAAACATTGATATAGACCTATTCCTGCTTTTATATATACCGCATGCTCCATATGTGGGTTAAGATTCCAAATAAGATGCATTGAGACAACTTAAATTGTATCCCAACTCAGAAAGGGATTAAAGTAGGGTGTTCACTGGCCTCTTTGCTTTCATCTTTTACATAATATTTATTTATTTATTTATTTATTTATTTATTTATTTATTTATTTATTTATCAAACTTATATGCCGCCCTTCTCCCCACAGGACTCAGGGCGGCTCACAGCATATTAAAACAGTACAGAGCACTATCCCCAATAAAAACCAATTAAAAACAAATATTTACCGCTGTGTCATATTAAAATAATAATTAAAATTGTCCCTATTTAAAATTCTCCCTAGGCCAGACCCGCTTGCTGAAAANAGCCAGGCTCGTGTACCCTCCCGAGCTGCCAGTACCAGCCAGGAGGGACACGGATCTAACAAACATGTGGTTGCATTCAGCCTCCCCAAGACCCTGTCCACGTCCTCGGGAGCAACAGAGTCAAACTCCTCCCATACAACCATCTCAAGACCTGCTTCCGTTTCCTCCCCCTGGGCCAACCAGTCGGAGTCCAAGCCTTACCTCCCTTGGGCTGGGCCAGCTGGTGGTCGGCCTGCTCCGTCTCTGCCGCTTGCCAGCTACACCTCGGCCGGCGCAGGGGGCGGAACCACGCATGACCGGCACTCCCGGGCAGGGAAAGTCCTCGACTTATGACCAGTTGGGTAGTCCTCGACTTACAACCGGTTTAGTCCTCGACTTACGACCAGTTTAGTCCTCGACTTACGACCAGTTTAGTCCTCAACTTATGACCGGTTGGGGTCGCAGCATTAAAAAGGTTGAGAACCACTGATTTAAGTGGTGATTTTGTGCTGATGAAAGTCAATATATAATAATCTGGCTTTGT
Source organism: Protobothrops mucrosquamatus (assembly GCF_001527695.2). Classification (NCBI taxonomy): domain Eukaryota; kingdom Metazoa; phylum Chordata; class Lepidosauria; order Squamata; family Viperidae; genus Protobothrops; species Protobothrops mucrosquamatus. Next base: position 113,897 of record NW_015386145.1, on the reverse strand, counting down.
GTTGAGAGATGGTGTGTCCTTGCAAGTATCAAGGGCCGTCTTTAAGGACTCCTAAAGAGAACTTCATAGGTCACAAGCAGTGCTCTGAATTTTACAGAGAAGCTACTCAAAGCCAGGGCAGCATCTGTAGCACTGATTTTATACGAAAGGAGTAACTCTCACCTGCCAGCAGACAGGCTGCTGCATTCTCCATCAGTGCCAGCTTCGGGGTCTTTCTTTAAAGCAGACCCAGGTAAAACGCATTGCAGTAGTTGATGTGGGAGATAGTAAGGGCGTAGTATGGATAATCATTGCCCAGGCAATATGCTTCAGAAGGGGCTACAACAAGAAACAACTACACTGGAAAAAAATTCCTCTAACTATAGCAGTCTTTCTCAACCTTGACAATTTTAAGGCATGTGGACTTCAATTCCCAGAATTCCACAGCCAGCAATGCTGGCTGTGGAATTCTGGGAGTTGAAGTCCACATGCCTTAAAATTGTCAAGGTTGAGAAACACTGAACTATAGTTTCAAATGCCTGCTGAGGAGGAACACTGCGTTGCAAACCTGCTTCTTTGGGAAAACTACCTCCCCATATGGAAACATGACTGGAACAGGAGAATTGCTAGATGTTTTCTGAATAAATAACACACTTGCAAGATTCAATCCCAGCTTGTTTGTTCCCATTCCAGTTCTGTCACAGCCTCCACATCCTGAGTTGGGACTTTAACTACAGGTCAGCCCAGAGTGGTGATGTATTATTGAGTGTCACTAATATACTGATGATGTTGTATCCCAAACTGGCAATGGCCTCCAAGGGCTTCGTTGGTCATACTAAACCAGTGGTCTTCAAACTTGGCCCTTTTATGACTTGTGGACTTCAAGTCCCAGAATTCCTCAGCCAGGCATGCTGGCTGAGGAATTCTGGGAGTTGAAGTCCACAAGTCATAAAAGGGCCACGTTTGAGGCTTCCGGTGGCAGGCGATTTCGCTGGTCGCAGCTGTTTGCTGCCTCCCGCCTGTTTTGCGTAAAAGCCGGTTTGACAGCCAGCATCTGCTGCCAAACGGCTTGATACCTTTCCCCTGGGCATAAGGGGATCGGTGAGCTGCCCGGGGTAGGAGTTGAGTTCCCGAGTCGTCCTATATGGACGATGTAGGTGA